>NW_019154105.1:78759590-78987691 GCF_002288905.1 Enhydra lutris kenyoni | reverse complement strand
AAAAAAAAAAAAAAAAAAAAAAAAAAAGATCAATGAAATCTATTTTCATATTTGAATACGTCTTTATCAAAAAAACATATTCATGCCTTTCCGGTAACAAAATAAGTTAGATATTGGCCCTAGATTTGACCATAGAGAGACTTCAACAAAATATTACTTAGACAAAAGTATACAGTCTGGAATTTTTTAGTGAGTCATTTAGAGTGACTAAACCTAAATCAAATGAGTAGAGAGAAATGTAAAAAGGTGAAAAATCCTCTGATTCGATTAACTAAAGGCAAGCTCCCTCTGACTTTTTACAACTAAAGATTCTTCTGTGGATACAAGTAGGCGAATTAAATAGGCAGCTTTATGCTGCTTAATTACTCACATTTCTCCCAGAAAGATATTATTTGAAATTTAACAATTATTCTATAGAAACTAAAACACATATTTCCAATATGTGATAAAATTATTAGAAACAAGACATCCACAAGCATATATAAGATAATTACATATATGGTGTACTGTACTGAGCTCAGTGTATGTAAATGCAAGAATGATTTAAATATGATTCTTTTAACATTTAGAATTAAAAATATATTCATTAACTGCATTATAAATCTGTAAAATAGGAAAATCTTTATATAAAAATAGGTTTGCAGCAAATCAGGTACAGCATATCAGTAAGCTAAATATATATGAAGCATCTTTTAAAAAACGTAGATTAAATACAATCTATAATGGTATAATTTATTTACCAAATTCTAAAAATATAATCCACACAAAATAATTTTCTTTATGAAAGAACTTTAAAAAATAACTAATCAAGGACTTCACAAACTTCTTAAATACATAAATGTAAAGGATTATTACCATTAATGTAATTTATTATTAACTTTGTATAAATGTGAACCACTGTGTTGAAATCATTCTGAAATATATTAAAAATGTCTCTTTCTTATTAAAAGGACTACAAGCAAAAACATTTAACTTTTTCTCTTTGTCTTCATTATGTACATCATCACATGTGTAGCACTTAACTGAATTCATACAGATACCTCTCTCTGCTTTCTGGTGTATCCAGTGTATCAGAAGTATCTAGTGATACTTCTACCCATATCCTGCCTGTCATCCATCTCTTCTTTTCTCTATACAGCTATAAGCCAGAAAGAACTAAACCATGGCTCTCAAATCAGGTACTCAGACTAGTGGTATCACCTTACCACTTTTCATATGAAATTTTTTTACTAGAAAGTTTTTGTAAGCACTGAGCACAATGTCCCAAACATATAGGACTTCATTTCACATTTTTAAATAAGTGAGTAAATAAGTATATGAAGTCAGTAACAAATAAATATGTAAGCTTGGAAGATAGGCATTTTGCTAAAATAAAACTAGGAAATTTAGGCAGCAGAAGAAAATCCTTCAGAGCATTAAAGCAAGAGTGAGCATTTTGTAATTACAGAGTACGCATTCACAGAGGACAGGACTTGTTCTAAGACTTCTGCTTGCATAAGAATGGTATTTTTGCAAAGAGCAATGGAGGCAGGCTCTTGGAGCAGTCAAGTTTGATAAAGTTCTTTGTTGTCAGTTTCCATGTGAAACTTGCTTGTTCAAATGGCAATAACTACATTTTCTTTTTTGCTTTTAATTTATTTTTATTATTGTTTAGCCATTCCTCATGGAAGATAAGGGTTTTGATAATGTAACTAACAAATTCTCCTAAGGTCTTCTGGGAACTCAAGATCTTAAACCAGAGTTTTACCTCCAGTGACACATTCTTAAATACTACCTTCCGTTACTGCCAAGGGAAAAAAAAAAAAAAAAAGGAAACCTTCTCTCTATCCAAATAGCCCTTTACACCTTTTCTTTAAAAGCCTTCTTGCCATTAGAATGACAAAGTTATCTTAGTGGTTCTCCCACTAATTTAGTGTTTGGGGCAAAGCGCCTAGTGGGAAAACATTCAATTTAATGGCTAATGAGAAATCTACTTTAAAGCAACTCCTGAAGGAAATCTTAAAAAAGAACAGCTAAGGTTGTGTTTGTTTTCTCTTCCTATGGCAAAACAACCATAGTCACTTAATAATAACACACTCTATGTCATCTCTGAATTCTATAACCCTCACCAATTTCAGAGGTACTTAATTTTAAATTAAAGATCCTCTTAACCTGTTCAGTTTTTCCTTTTCTCCATAGCACTTTTCACCTTCTGACATACTAGATGATTTATTTATTTAATACATTGATTCGTTGTTGTCTGTACACACACACACACACTAAAATGAAGGCAAGAACATTTGTCTGTTTTATTAACTAATATATCCCAAACACCTTGACACGTGGTAGATGCTGAATATGCATTTCTTTAAGGAATAAATGAATGAACCAAAACTTCCTGCCATTTTTTATTTCATTTTATTTCATATTGAAGCATAAAGATGTATTAACTTCTGGGGAAGGCCCTATATTAAACAAATTTGAGTTCATAAACTTGAAATCTAGATTATCATACAGATCTATGCAAGCACAACCGAAATAAATGATTTTTTCCTAGGCTCTAGACAAACACGCAAAATAAGTCCGCTGTACTCACACTGCAATATCTATCGGCATCGTGAACATGTTTATTCATTTATTTATTTTTATTAAACCTAGGCATCTGTAGTGGGAAAGATTAAAATCTCAACTAATATAATAATAAAACATTCTCAGAAAGACATAATCTGTGGGAATATGATAGCTCCAAGCATAATATGTCTTTCAGGTGAAAAGATACTCATTCTTAACATAACTATTTGACTCAAAAGCTATCTGAAAGAATAAATTATTCAAAAACAGGGAGGCTAATCCCTGGGGTCCACTGCATTTCTCCAATCCAAATGGGAGGAGATTTGGGGTTTATTTTCATTATTTCCATTTGTTTTTCAAATGAATTTAGCTCAATACATTTAACTAAAGTCTTCTTATATTTCTGCAAGCCTATGCCTACCTCAGGACTCCAAATGCTTAAGGGTATTCAGACTTCCAAATGCTAGAGAACCACATCTTATCAAAAAACAATAAAGCCTGTTGGAAAGTACTTCAGAAACACTCAAGTTTTGAGAACTTATCTTTTTGATCTTGAAAAAAATCTGAAGAAACAGTTTCTGAATTCCTCTACATCTACTTATTTCTTATTAGAATTAATAATGTTTCAGTATCAGCTTGAGAGAACCAAATGATCCTAAAACAACTGCCCAGCATTAATGTGAGCATTTGCAAGCAAGCAAATTTATTTGAAAATTATAAGTTACATATAGGCCAAAAATTGCAAAATAACTGACTGCATTAAAATAAATAAATTATGGTACGGAAAGGGACAAAGCAAGCAAGGAAACAAACATAAAAAATCCCCACAACAGAGAAAACACATATACAAAGTAAATACCACTTATTGGTTAGCAGTATAGTAGCAATACTGGGTAAAGTCAGCCCTACACTGCTAATTATTGACTTGACCCTCAGCAAGTATCTCAGTCTACTCAGTCTACTCCATTGTCAATTTTCTCCTTTATATGTAAGGATTTGGGATTAGATAAAATGGTTTTAGGTTAAAAGGGAAAGATTGTTTTACAAAGTTCAACATGTAAAACAAAGCAACAGGAAAATTGCAGGGCACCAGAGTTTGACCTGCTTGCCTCTTTGGCTCTCATCTCCACTCTGCCACATCTTCCAACCCTGCATGTCTCTGAGTAACCTTCATAAATCCTTTGAACACACTTTGTGAAAATTTCCGGAAGGGATGGTGTCAATGGACCACTTTAATGCCTAATGTTCTTATTCTCCATAAGATGGGTATGGGTATTGATCATCAATTTAAAGTTTTTCTGTTTCTCTACAACATGTATAATTTTATAATCATAGTCATGAATATAATGCTTTCAGAGTGGATATGAGGCATAAAGAATAGCAATTTTCTACTTCTTCTCAAAGATAGATATCACACCTCAAGAAAGTAAATCAAGAAAGTATTGAATTTTTACAATTAGCAGTCAAAACACATTTGCTTGTAACTTTTAAAACAGAACATGTAAAGACAGATTAAAAAATCTCCTCTCACTGGTTTGATATATAATTCTAAGAGGATTTTCAGTTTTAAAATTCTGATGTTAATATTAAATCAACTGGTCAGTGAATATTATCTGTTTCTAATGTACCTTTAATAACATTACAAAAAAAAAAAAATCTTTGTATCTTTCAGAATAAACTTAAGCTTTAAAATACTTCCCAAGAGCATATTCTTATTTGAGTAAGTTTATCCGATATTTTTATATCAAAAACAAAAAGAAGAGGGGAGTTTAGAATGGAAGTTAGAATTACAAAAAGCTTAAATATGAAACTGTTAACCAACTGAGATATCTTCTATCTATCTGCAATAAAACATAGAATTTAGCTATGTATACTGCCACCTATAATTCACTGAAATAAAACACATTCTTCTCAGATAAAAAAAAAATTTGCAAATGTTGCTGAACACAATACAAATTCAGCAGGGATTCTGTAATCATCAGCAATTTAAGAGAACAGCACCCTATTAAAAATATGTTCTTAAATGCCATAACGTTTAATTTTAATCTATTTTATTCATAATTATTTAAGTTAGAATAAACTATAAAATCAACAGCATTTCTATCCTTATATCTAAAATTCTTCTTCATATGTAAAATTTCAGAGCACAGAAATAGAGGCGTTCCTGTTATAGTCTTCAATCTATAAATCAGATCTCACGCTCCCATGAGTGTCCTTATTTTAAACATAAAAATGCTACATAAGTCATAAGAAAGTCAGCTAAGTCTAAGCCACCAACTTTAAGAGTAAGAAAAAAAGGAGCGTCTGTTTAAATGAGCATTTATTTTAAATTTATAAATGAATTTTCCCATCCTAGATTAATTCAGGTGTGCCATTAAAAAGAATCATGACAAAGATCAATAGATTTTTTTTTGAGATTTTATTTGTTTACTTGACTGATCACAAGCAGACAGAGAGGTGGGCAGAGGCAGAGAGAGGGAGAAGCAGGCTCCCTGCTGAGCAGAGGGGCCAAGGTGGGGCTTAATCCCAGGACCCTGAGATCATGACCTGAGCCCACAGCAGAGGCTTAACCCAATGAGCCAGCCAGGCACCCCAAAGATGAATAGATTTTTAAAATAAAGCCTGTGTTCTAGGTTGATATTTACCCTTTTTTTTTCTTTTGCTTTTCAGAGATAAATCTTATATATTTGATTGTAGAAAAACAGTTAAATAAGAAATGATATACTAAAACATGAAAGAAAAAACAAAAACATTTTAGACAAATTTTAATTTGAATTTCAGTAAGAAATAACCATAAAACAACCAATAACTTAGTTTTCTGATCAGAAGACATCGTCCAAGCTATCTATGCATGTTAGAAATACTCTCCACTTGGAGGGTGGAGCGCCTGAGTGTCTCAGTCGATTAAGCGGTTAAGCATTTGCTTTCAGCGCAGGTCATGATTCCGGGGTCCTTGGATGGAGCTCTCTGCTCATCAGAGAGTCGCTTCGCCCTCTGCCTCTGCCACCACTCGCCCAGCTTGGACTTAACGTGCCTTGCTCTCACTTCGCGCACGCGCTCTCTCGCTCACTCTCGAATGAATAAAGAAAAAACAAAAACAAAAACAACAACAAAAAAAACTTTCCACTCAGAATCTGAAAAACAGGTTATTAGTTCAGGATTCCCTAACTGAGTAACCTCTTACGAGTTTCTGGAATCTCAACACCAAAAAATGGGTATTTTTCTAACCCTGGTAATGAAGAAAGGCGAACAATATTAATTCCCCTCCTCCTAATTCCCCTCCTCCCACATCAATGTCAAAAGGGAACTCACATTGCAGTAAAGAGAGGTCCAAAAAGTTCAAGCCTCGATTTCCCCTTCCAGAATCTCCAACTGTTGCCACCATTAGCAGTTTTGGTTAATTGGGATGGGGATGCCAGGAGTGCCTCGGAGGAGAAGGCTACTGTTCTCCATTGGAGGGCCTCACGTAGTGGAAGAGCACAGTTTCTGCTATCTCTCACGTATTTGTTCCGGAAGGTTTTTACTTGCCTTCGGGAGTAAACCCTAAGAGCACAACGTTAAGCCCTGTTGGAAGAAAGGTATCTGAGTGACCTAAACCTGCCGCGTTTGAAAGGATTTCAGTCTAAAACCGAAACCAAGCCTCAGAGGTTCGGAGATGGAGAATCTCATGCATGCGCTCTTAGGAAAACCTGGGATACTGATTTGCTGTAAAAACCCCATTTAAAAAAGAGGGAAACTTATCGCTGGGCCAATGGACATCTGCGAAGAATCTCTCCCTCTTCTCAAGCCAATAAATTTACTGCTTAGATTCTGGCTGGACTCCCCACTCTTTGCACTCCTTGTCCATTGCAGTGCCCTGCAGCCCTCAGGGTCACAAAAGCTCGGTAAGTTTTGCCTTCCGATCTGTAGTTCTTTTGCTATTCCTGAATAAACTCAATTTCTGGTAATTCGAGTTTACCTCTTTTTTCAGTTGACAGATGCTATCATAAATCTAATTATCCCATGGTTTTATATCTTTTAATTAATGCTCAAATCCTGCAGGGAATTCATTTTCATTTATCATGAAATATGAAAAAATAAACCTTTCTTTTCACAACAGACATGAAACTTCTCCATTTTAAACCAAGCAAACTTCTATATCACCTGATGTGTCATCTATCCTTTTCCAATTGGTACTTTTTTTAAATTTTCCTATATCAAAAACATAGTTTTAACTACTATGCTTTTTTTTTTTTTTTTTTCTAAAGTGTGTACTTCACCTTTACACTGAAATCTTTCATTCTGGTCAACTAATCCTGACTTTATTAGTCTGTGAAAAACCTCACAGGATTATTCTGAATCTTGCATATGTAAAATAGTTGTCAGACTAATTACAGAATTGTTTCCAAACTCCATAACATCTAAACTACAATATGGGTCTGGCAATTATGGAATAAGGAAGCTGGGGAATATGAAAGAAAAATACATATATATATATATATATATATATATATATATATATAGATATATATCTGTACACACTAAGACAACTGATAGCCTTTTCTTGAAGTGACATAATTCCATTTAGGGAGATTAAAGAATAGAGAAGCTTAGAAGCAAGACAGTGTCCCCTCTGGCTTGAAATTCAGTATATCACTTAGAGTCTACAAAATTAATCAACATTTTTTTTAACTTAATCCTGAAATACTCTTCTAAATTATAGTATCTTCTGATTCTGTCTGAGGCAGCAAATGTCCTCCCATCTCATCTATGTTTACCCTTAACATCTAACATTCTAATCACAGAGAACTCCTTAGTTTGTCATGACCTTATAAAAGGAATAAAACAATTCAGAATATTGGCCATTTTCCTTGCTCTATTCATATTTGTATATAAGGTCAACATAGTATATATGAAATAGGGTGAGAATTAGAAAACAAAATCATAATGAAACATCACTTTTGAGTAGTAATTGGAGAGAGAAGAAATGCATTTCATTAGTTGTAAGCACTTACATGGTGAACTTTCCATCTTGGGTTTCTTTGCAATAACCAACTTAAAAAGACCTTTCTCAAATACAGATTATTAAAAACATAGATTGTGGAATTGAGCAAAATATCTTAGAAATACCTTTTAAGATGAATAATAGTAGAAAGTTAAAAGGTCAATCATTCATTTATTTAATCAGCACATTTTTATGAAGTACCTGTTATGCTGCCAACAAATCCATCAAAAATGTGACCAGTTAGCTGAATGTCTGTTAGGTTCCTTAGACTTAAGTAATACTTCTCTCTCTTATCTGTCCAGCAGAATGAAAATATGTTTTTGTTAAATTAGATACTTAGGTATTCTGAGTAGGAAAGGTTAAAAAATGGTTTAAGAAAATCAGCAATCAGCACTTCATCATTAGATTAACAACAGCCCCAAGGTCCTCAAATATATATGCTAATGAACAAGCAATAATATTATGTTTTATCATAATTCTAAGGCTGAACTTTGGCTATTAGCCCAAACCATACCAAAAGCATTACTCAGGTATGTATGCTGAATGAGGATATCACCCTTGCCTGCTGACCTTAAATTTGGCCAAGTTCTTGCAGGTGGTGATGGAGAGGAAAAAAATCCAATGAAACAAAATTAAGGCCTTCTGACATGGTAGACTTAAGGAACTGAGTCCAGGGTCAGGATATTGCCCCATAATTGAAAAGATTATTTTGCTCTTTTTATGATCTCTACAGAAAGCTTTCTGCTCTCACTGCCTTCACTTCTCCACTGTGCAAACCCCTCTACCCTGCTTCAGATAGTTTTAAATCATAACAAGAGGCACTTGGGTGGCTCAGAGTGACTGATTCTTGATTTTAGCTCAGGTCATGATCTCAGGGTCCTGTAATCAAGCCCGGGGTCAGGCTCTGTGCTCAGCATAGAGTTTGCTTGAGATTCTCTCTCTCCCTCTCCCTCACCCTCTGCCCACCCCCACTCGTGTGTGCTCTCTCTCTCTCAAAAATCAATCGATCATAACCAAAAATGCCCTTTAATGAAAATCTGTGCTGAACTAATTGGTTTTATTGTAGTCTTTTCTTTATTCGTTATGCACTTGGTGGTCATAGTCACTATATGTTTTAACAGGTTTTTTTCATTCCGTTCAATGAAGTTATTCAAACCTTTTAATGTATGTTCTTTATATTTCAAATTGAGTATGAATCCTTAAAAAAATATATCCATGATTTACATTTTTTCTATTCTTTCATTATTCCTATGACTGTGCTCCTATCACACTAGCACCCATGCATGTTTTTGCTTCTAAAATTCTAAGAAGCTGCTAAATACAATACTATAACAATAATTGTTATAACAATTTATAGTATTGTTATAATAATTGTTATAATAATTTATAGTATTGTTATAATACTATAACAATAATTGCTAAATACAATACTAATAACAGCAATATTAGGCAGAAAAATTGCAAGGAGAAGGATGCTGAGGAGAAAGTCAAATACGATTGAAGCTTGAGACTCAGAATTGAGTCTAATTCTAACAAACTCATTCTATCTTAAGTAACTGATATTCACTAATTTGTTTTTAATTTTGAGAATTTTAGTACTCATCAGCATGAATAGGATAATAGGTATGAAGGCTTTACATCAAAGAACTGGAAGAAAAATAAGTGAACCTATCAAATAAGTGTACTTTAATCCTAAAATTTCGATAAAAACAGAAGTAAGAAAAACAAATTTTCACAATGAAAGAGCATGTTCTTAACAAAATGATTTTTAAAACCTGTCTACATGTCAGTATTATATAAATTAAAAACATAGAAAATTCAAACTTATCTGGAAGAAAACAAAAGTTTTAAAATAAAACATGACTATGAGAAAAGCTCATTATTGATTTTTATGTCTTGGTACCTAATTAAAATGTTGGTTTAGTCTTTTTCATATATTATTTGCATCCAATTTTCAAAATTATAATTTCCTGTAAAATAGAAACAATGTGAAATTGTTTTTGCACCTCAAAGTAAATAGTTTGTGTTTCATGAAGGAGATAAAAGAGTTAGGAATCAGTGCCAATATTCTCAATAAGCATCCTATTTAAGGACACTTTATTCCAAACATTTTGCTATAATAATATTTAACATTTATTGAGAGTCTACTATGGGCCAAGAGTTTTACATAGAACATTTTAGTTAAGCCTCACAATGATTCAACAAGGTCAATATATATTATCATATTTTAACAGATGTTCAGCATGTTAAATACACTTTCACAGAATTTCAAAGGAATTAAGTAGAGTGTTCAAGTTCAAATATTTTGAGAAGCAGGGATTTGAGCCTAGTTTGACTTGATTCTCAAGTTTATGTTCTTCATAATTGACTGTACCATTGCCTTCCACAGTTGGGTACTTTTAGAAATGAGTAAGATATAGAACCTACCCTGTAGAGTCTACATTGCACATTCTCTGAGTGACTGGATACACTTCTAAAAGAAATATGATATTTTCCTCTGTCAATACTTATTATCAAAATAATAATACATATTTTACTTACAGTAGGTAAATAAGATTCCATAATCATCTTCCTTTGATTATTTCTTTCCGTATTAAAATTATTTTAAAGTTGTTTCCTTTCATTTTCTGCTGGCACAAAATTGTCAAATAAATTTCTTTAACTTTAAAATAGAAAGTTAAAACAATCTTTTCTGAGCAACACTGAAGAAATTAGTATAAAATGATAGTAGAAATTTTGCTCAAAGAAAGTTTTCCTTTTAAATTAAAGACAAGTTCAGAAACCTATACAAAATAAACACTAATATTTGAATTGTAAAAATCTGATATACTTCTTGGTTTTTTCCAAGCTTTTAACAAACTCTAGTAAACTAAGACAATACTTCTGGGACCATTGATTAACATTGTATTTTTCAGGACTGGATGAAGCAGAGCTGCCTTCCTTTTGGACATATTTGTTTTATCAATTTCCATTTTTAGTTATTAAAACCTACAATTTACATATCAAACACTTCTGCATGAAAAAGAGGTGGGTGCTAGAAACCATTCAATCTTGTAAGAAAACATATTCAAGCTTGGGTTTCCTGAAAATACTCCCTCATACATACATACACACACACACACACACACATACACAAAACAGCTCCTTAAATTCATTTATGAATTTCTCCATGGCTCAACTCAATTTACTAGCCATTTTGACTAGGATAAAACCAGCACTATTGCCGTACATGTAATCTGGATGAACCCCACCTCTAAATTAGCTCATTGTTTGTTTGTTTCACCTCTTAAATAAATCTAACTCAAACTAGAAAAAATCATGGTGTAGGAAAGTGAGCCTCAACATGAGCATCAAAAGGCCTGAATGTGAATTTTGTATTCATTCGAAGAGTTACTTAAACTCTGAACATCCTTAGTATCTTTACCTATGATGTTGAAATGATAAACTCATTCTAAATTCTCATTTTGTATACTTATAGATATGGGGAGGGATATGATAACTCATGTAAGAATGTTTGGAAAACATTGGCTGTTGTTAAAAGTCATTAGTCAAGGGGCGCCTGGGTGGCTCAGTGGTTAAGCGTCTGCCTTTGGCTCAGGTCAGGGTCCCCCAGTTCTTGGTTCTTGGTTCTTGGTTCTTGGATCGAGCCCTGCATCAGGCTCCCTGCTCTGTGGGAGGACTGCTTCTCTCTCTCCCATTCTCCTGTTTGTGTTCCCCTCTCTCTCTATGTCTCTTTTCGTCAAATAAATAAAATCTTAAAAAAAAAAAAGTCATTAGTCAATTTCACCTAAAAAGCCTCCAAAAATTGTAATAAAATAAAGCACTTTACAGTGTAGCATCCTAGGCCCATTGAAATAAGAAATCATGAAAATCAAGTTTCTGATTTATAAAAAGTTATACTAAGTAGGGTGGCAATCAAACCGAAATAGATAAATTTTTATTGAAGTATCTATTTACTGTTTACTATTGTAATTCCAATTATTAATTACTAATGTAATTCTCAAGTTATGTTTGATATTCTTTGCCTGGTGTCTGTCTCCAATAACATTTTCAAACTCTTCAGAAAATAATGCTATGGCTTATAACCCTAATCACAATTTGGGTAATCTCATTTTGTATTTATAAACTCACGGGGCTTTCCCTTAAGAACACAGTTTATACTTACCAGACAAATGCTAGCATTATGCTGACTGTATCATTGTCAAATAAGAAGCAAACACACTGGGGAAGAAAAAAACACAGAATTCTAAACATTTTTTTTTCTTACTTATATAAACTTAATCAGGCCTTGCAATTACTTTTTGAAATTGTTCTGAATTGATCCTAATGTTTCAACCTTCATTTCTACCATTGGGCTCCATCAGTAAAACCCACACATCACTTATATTAGCAAAGCAGCTTGCTTTTTAAATGTGATATCTTGTAGTTCTTATTTACAATCCTAATCACTTCATTGATTTCAGTAAGAGTGATTATTAATGCTGTCAAAAGCAGAAGCTGTGATTCAATTTTTTTCTTTTTCTTTTTTTATAAACCTGGATAATTAAGATTAAGCCTAATAATGTGGCTCTGGAGGCCTCTGGGTAATTAGAAGTTTCCTGTGGTTGAGTACATAATACAGCAAAGACAGTCTTCACTTAAAATTCTACCCATGCCCTAAAATACTTTTCTAAGCCAAAAATGGTTAAATAAAAGTGCTAGGAGTAGACACTCATCATAACACAGAGGTAACTAAACTTTTTTTTTTCCAGACTCAAAAAACAAACACCACATAAAATTTAATCTGATTTTTTTTCCTGTAATTTATGACAGCCATAAAATCTATTCTGTCTACTAAGACCAAAATAAAACCAAGGTATATGACCTTTTTACTAACTCCGGTGTGTCTTTAACACACTAAGGAATTAAACAATGTTCTGGAAAAATAGGATAAAACAAATATGAAGAAGGTAAGACACATTTTGGAGAAACCAGATTTTTCAATATCAAAAGCAATGAAAGGAAAAGGTAAGTGAGATTATGCATTTTGATTTTCAGAGAATGAGGTCATGATGTAATAAAGCTTGTCATTCTAAATTAGATCTATTTATTTGCATTCTGAAAGGTGTGGAACAAAACATAAGTTTCCAAAGGACTATTTATCACCCAAAGACACAATATGTGAAGGAGCTGCTAGAATATTAGTATGTTCAATGTTCACCCCCTGCCCCATATTCAAAATATATATATATATTTGGAACCCATATCAGACACCATTGCCTAATTTAAAAATATTCCTGGACCTCTTATTGATCAATATCTCTTATAGAAAGGATGAGAGTATAGCATCTGAACTGAAACAGTATTATTAGAAAATGATATCGTGAGCATTAGGATGTATAATTCATGTTGCTTTCATTTGCTCAGACCATTGTAAAAATCCATAAGTCATTTTCTTCTTCATGTATTGCTTAAGTGCAATTTGTCATTTTGCATTAGAGGGCTGCTTCAGCTCATCAGTGCTTTTAATTCACTGTTTAGAGTTTAACAAAACGCTGGCCCTGTCTGATAACTGAAAAGACATTGAAATGTGAAGCTGCACCAAGATTAACTAGGTTAAACAAAATGGAGAAGAACATTTCTACTTTGAACATAAGTAATGTTTTAATGGAATAGCTAGTATTCCCAATCCTCAAAACATGGATTGGTTTGTTCTCTGTTGGCCAGAACATTATAACACAGTATCTAAAGAGTCACCTAAATGCTTATAATAGCATAAGTTATAAATCTTTTCTAGAAACTCTAGTCAACATTCTCTTTCTAAAGTAGATGAACAAAACTAACACAGTGTCTTGCCCCCAAAGCCTTGCCTTCCTACCTCTTAAGTTAGGTTACACTACTACAAATAAACCTGTCTCATGGATACCCATAAGAAATGCAGTAAGGTCCAGGTCCTCTGAGTTTGCTCTCTGCACTCTCCTTGCTGGGAAGACAAATGCCAGGAACCACCTAGCTCAATCCTGGCTGGGTCTGGTGTTTGAAAGACTTCTCATTGACGATTTAAATTTTTCTCTTCCATTTCTTAAAAAAACAACAACAAAAAAAAACAAAAAAAAAAACAAAAAACAAAAAAAAAAACTCTCAAAGCTCTGGGCACACTGCAATAATAAGAGGATTTAGAAACAAATTGCTTTCAAGTCAAGTTAAATCACTGCAAACACTCATTTATCCAAACGCTGGTTAACAAACTTGTTTCCCTCCCGCCTTTTCCAGAAAAGGGTAGGGAAGAAAGCAACCCTGTTACCTAGTTTTGAAGTTTGTAACTATGTATATAAAACGCATTTGTGGGATCCTTAGCGTCCCCCAGTTTCTGCTGTACTTAGAGGCCAATGAAATACATGAGTGTGCATTATCATTCTCATACACCAACCAGGACTTTTATGACAATTGATTTTGATACATACCTCGAAATAATAACTACTTTCCCCTTCTGGTTTAGGATGCAATTTATTTTAGCCCATATGGTTGGCTCCCCTGGAGGGGGTGTTGCGGGTGGGGGATAAGGTTGTGTTCGCTAGGCGTTACTGCTCCCTTCGCGGTCCATAATGGGGGGAGGGAGGAGAGTGGGACGCAGTATCACAGGATATTCTGCACTTCAAAGAGGTCGTGAACCCCTCTACCGAGGTTCTTATTTTTGTAATCATGGCCTCACTAAATTCCGGGGTTCACCGAAGGAAATGTAAAAGGAAAAGGAATTAAGAGGCCTTTTTCAAAGGCTTTTGTTTTGTGGGTGGCGGGGTGGGGCTGTGTAATGGTTCCAGGGTAAAGAGGCAGGGAAGGCTATTAACGCCAGTATCTGAATCTTGGCCTGAACAAAATACTCTCAATTGCCCTTGGATGGAGCTACCTAGAGGGAGGAGGACGGCTGGGCTCGGGTATGTTCCCTCTGGCAGAAGACCCCGTCGTCACCCCGAAGGTCCCGGGCAGCCTCAGAGACCAGAAGTCAGAGAGGCGAGACCTCTAGAGGACCCGGGCTGGCGTCGCCGGCGCGGATACAGGCCTTCGCGACCGAAGAAATCCTGCAGAGCCCCCAACAGGCGAACCCTGCCAAACAAGAAAGCGCCAAAGAAAAATTCTCTGGCTTGACCTATGCTGCTTTCGCCGCTAGGAGACGCCTGTAACCCACGTTTGCAGAGAGAATTCCCGGCTCAAACACAACAGCTACCAAAAAAAAAAAAAAAAAAAAAAAAAAAATGCACCTCAAGTGTTACAGTGGATGTAGTGATTATTTACAGGCAAATCTGGCCATCTCTCCACGTTCTCATCTTCACCTCTGGAAGCTCTGTGGCTCTCAGCGAACGCCCCAAGTCGGCTCAAACTTCATCTACATTTTGAAAACACAAACCCTCTTCCTCAAACAATTTCTGGATCTGCATTGTCATTCAGCCACATGTCTCTCACATGCAAACACGCGTGCACTCGCGCTCACACACAAGTGTTTCCAAACGTATAAATGAAAACATTAGAAAATTACCGTCATTTTAAAAATGCTCCAGAATTCTGATGAGTCAGTTGGAAGAGCTCAAAATATTTCATTTCAATCCTGCAGATCTAAAGAAAAGGGGGGGGGGGGTAGAAAATACAGAGGCAATGCCGTTATTAATATTCAGATACACTATAATCTCCTTTTCATTGATCCACAGGTCCTTTTTATAAACTGCCACTCCATTCTCAGCAGTAGACACGATGCTAAAATCATTTTAACTGCAGCGGTTTTCTCTTGGCTATGGCCAGTAGTCAATTTACTGCAGCTGAAAAAGGATTAGCCATTTTTGCTGGCATCTTTTCCTTCTAACCGCTCAAAGGCAGGACCCATCTTCATGAAAGAGCCAAGGGTGGGGGGTGTCAGGGCACTAGACACGCACTCACACGACTCACAGAGCCATGCCTCAGTCTGTAATCACGCCTGTGGGCACTCGCTCTCCTTAATTCCCTGCCACGAAGAAATGTCGACGTACCTCGGGATTGGGTAAAGGGCTCTCCTTTTCTCGCAGGTTGTGGCGGTGTTACTCTCGGGTCATTCATTACCAGGAAGCCGCAGGGGACCATTCTATATTGTGGCATAGGAAGAAGACTGAACAGGGACAGCTTTAGTCAGTAACAACCCTCTATAGCCCGTTAGTTAATATAAAAAATACGCTTTAAAAAATCTTTTTCTTGGAGAATTGACATTCATTCCACTCTCTAGCATTGAAGAGTTCGCGCTGTATTTTAACTTCAGAAGAACTGGATGCATGGATGCGCTGCTCTGCCCCCGCGTCACGGCAGTGGGCACTCAGAGCTCCTCAAGCGCATCCTTCGAGATCGGGGTGTGTGGTTTGGCGCTCCGTTGGGGCTTTGCACAGTCTTGTGCACCGGGCCAAGGAGGATGGATGCGAGCACCGTTAAGTGTGCAAGCGCATTTTCCGATACCCGGAGCCGCACAGACTAGGGCACTGCCTGCGCTCGGCCCCTGCCCACATACCCATCCTCACCCCGGCCGGTGTTCTCAGCCGCTCCGCTGTTCCCATCCAGCGGTCTTGTCTCAAACTGGGCAAAAATCGGTGCCACGGTTTAGCACGGGGGTGAGGAGGAGGATCTCCAAATGTCAGAAAAAGCAGAAAATAGCCTGAGCGCGCCGCCGCAGCGTAGCACTTGGCGGGGTGAGGCGCAGGGATATCCGAGGCGCCTCGCAGCGCCCAGCGATGCTAAGATGCCAGCGAGTCGAGCGTTAGGCTGGCGTGCTTGAAGGCAGTGCTCAAACGAAACTCCTCAGTCATTGATCAAGGCGCTCTCTGTTTGAACTCGGTCCCTAAGGGATTAATCTATTTGGTAAGAATGTCGTGGATATACACCGAGGAAGGGAAGAGGCAAGTCTGAGGGGTCTGCACATCTATAGTACCTGTCCTCCCACATCCCACATCCCTTGGCGTGAATTCCTGGGCGTTTCAGGACCCACCTCCGCCCCACACTCCAACCGCTTCACTCCTTTCCACACAGCCCCTTCAGACCCTCACGTTTAGTTTTTACACAATCCATATCTCTAAAAAAAAAAAAAAAAAAAAAAAAAAAAAAAAAGCCAAACTCTGCCAGAGTCCCTTATTAGGTAACCCCTGTAGTTAGTGGCCCCTCTGCAACTTTTTCCCATCCCGGTGATTTATTTCCACGGTTAGTAGTAAAGGAAAATACCTTAAAGGAAAAAGAATGTTAGCGTCATTGGAAACCCTGCTCCGGAGAGAGGACACCGCTGCTGTTGCTATTATGTTTTCGCATTTGTTGATGCAAACAGGGAACCTCTCTATTCCCTCTCCATTACCTGCGGCTGGGGACTGGGAACTTTCCGCGGCAGAGTCCCCAGCCAGCGCCTCGGGACCTGCGGGGCTGTTCTCACTCTCACACTCACACTCACCCCGGCCGCCAGCCCGGACACGGGTTCCATCCCGCCCCTCCTGGCTGCCGAATGACGCACCTGCTTGACAGCCAGGTTGGCCAATTAGCGGCAACTCGGTGGGTGATGCTCCTCAGCGATTGGTTGGCAGAATGAGGGCGCTGCGCAAAAACAGAAAAGCGGAGCGTTCCGAGCTCAGAAACTGCCAGCCGAGATCACAGGCTCTAGGGCTGAAGCAGGAGGAGGGAAAGACTGGAAGGAAGAGAGACAGGTTAGAGGGAAAGAGGCTTGGGAAGAAAACAGCAGGAAAGAAACTGGTCATCACACTTAATAGAGAGGCAGATGATGGTGGAGATGAGGACAGAGGGAGACAGAACTATGAAAGCCAAAAAATACAGATAGAGCGAAAAGAGGAGAAAATGCCAAGAAGAACATCCATCCGGAGAAATGAAGAGAATGAAAGTTTTATGCTGCAGAGCCGTTCTATGTTTTTCCGGCACAAAATTCTCTTGCTGTTTTTAAGCCCTTTTGCATTTGCCAGCCGTTGACATTGAGGCATGTTCAGCGGTGCCAGCAGCATCTCCTCTTCCTTCTCCTCTTCCTCTTCATCTTCCTCCTCCTCCTCCTCTTCCACCTCCTCCTCCTCCTCCTCTTTTTCCTCCTCCTCCTTCTCCTCCCATCAGCAAGAAGACAAACCGAGGACAGTCTTGAAATACCGAAATTTCCTCCTTGGGATTTGCCAGCGCCGCGTTGCGCCAAGACTGTCGGGATAAAGGACGCTGACTATTGTATTATTATTTTATTAATTGGTCAGTGGGAAGATTACAGATGAGGAAAGGGGACGCCTGTCACCCTTCCTGCGCTAAGATTGAAAAATGAGGCTGGTTTGGGGGAAGCCCTAAAATGAAGCAAAAGGAATAAGATTTTTAAGGACAGAAAGCCACAGGAGCCCCCCCACATAGCGCACTTTTATTTGTATTTTTTTCAGATTTTTTTTTTTTTTCGTGGTGGTGGGGGAGGTGATTGGGTGGCTGGCTGGCTGCGGGAAGCTGCTTCCTTTCCCTTTGGAGATGATTGTGCTATTATTCTTTGCCTTGCTCTGGATGGTGGAAGGAGTCTTTTCCCAGCTTCACTACACAGTGCAGGAGGAGCAGGAACATGGCACTTTCGTGGGGAATATCGCTGAAGATCTGGGCTTGGACATTACAAAACTTTCAGCTCGCAGGTTTCAAACGGTGCCCAACTCGCGGACCCCTTACTTGGACCTCAATCTGGAGACCGGGGTGCTGTATGTGAACGAGAAGATCGACCGCGAGCAAATCTGTAAGCAGAGCCCCTCCTGCGTCCTGCACCTGGAGGTCTTCCTGGAAAACCCCCTGGAGCTGTTCCGGGTGGAGATCGAAGTGCTGGACATCAATGACAACCCCCCCTCCTTCCCGGAGCCGGACCTGACGGTGGAGATCTCTGAGAGCGCCACGCCGGGCACCCGCTTCCCCCTGGAGAGCGCATTCGACCCAGACGTGGGCACCAACTCCTTGCGCGACTATGAGATAACCCCCAACAGCTACTTCTCCCTGGACGTGCAGACCCAGGGGGATGGCAACCGATTCGCGGAGCTGGTGCTGGAGAAGCCGCTGGACCGAGAACAGCAAGCGGTGCACCGCTACGTGCTGACCGCGGTGGACGGGGGAGGAGGGGGAGGAGGAGGAGAAGGAGGGGGAGGCGGCGGGGGAGGGGGCCTACCCCCTCAACAGCAGCGCACCGGCACTGCCCTACTCACCATCCGAGTGCTGGACTCCAACGACAATGTCCCCGCCTTCGACCAACCCGTCTACACTGTGTCCCTACCAGAGAACTCGCCACCCGGCACGCTCGTAATCCAGCTCAACGCCACAGACCCAGATGAGGGACAGAATGGCGAAGTCGTGTATTCCTTCAGCAGCCACATTTCGCCCCGGGCGCGGGAGCTCTTTGGACTCTCCCCGCGCACCGGCCGGCTGGAGGTGAGCGGCGAACTAGACTATGAAGAGAGCCCAGTGTACCAAGTATACGTACAAGCCAAGGACTTGGGCCCCAACGCCGTGCCCGCGCACTGCAAGGTGCTAGTGCGAGTACTGGATGCTAACGACAACGCGCCGGAGATCAGCTTCAGCACCGTGAAGGAGGCGGTGAGCGAAGGCGCCGCGCCGGGTACAGTGGTGGCCCTGTTCAGCGTGACCGACCGCGACTCAGAGGAAAATGGACAGGTGCAGTGCGAGCTGTTGGGGGATGTGCCGTTCCGCCTCAAGTCTTCCTTCAAGAACTACTATACTATCGTGACTGAGGCCCCTCTGGACCGAGAGGCTGGAGACTCCTACACCCTAACAGTGGTGGCTCGGGATCGGGGCGAGCCGGCGCTCTCGACCAGTAAGTCGATCCAGGTACAAGTGTCAGATGTGAACGACAACGCACCGCGGTTTAGCCAGCCGGTCTACGACGTGTATGTGACCGAGAACAACGTGCCGGGCGCGTACATTTACGCGGTGAGCGCCACAGACCGCGATGAGGGCGCCAACGCCCAGCTAGCCTACTCAATCCTCGAGTGCCAGATCCAGGGCATGAGCGTCTTCACTTACGTGTCCATCAACTCCGAGAACGGCTACTTGTACGCCCTGCGTTCCTTCGACTACGAGCAGCTCAAGGACTTCAGCTTCCAAGTGGAAGCTCGGGACGCCGGAAGCCCCCAGCCTCTGGCTGGTAACGCCACTGTCAACATCCTCATCGTGGATCAGAACGACAATGCCCCTGCCATTGTGGCGCCCCTCCCTGGGCGCAACGGGACTCCAGCGCGGGAGGTGCTGCCCCGGTCGGCGGAGCCGGGTTACCTGCTGACCCGCGTGGCCGCAGTGGACGCGGACGACGGCGAGAACGCCCGGCTCACCTACAGCATTGTGCGGGGCAACGAAATGAACCTCTTCCGTATGGACTGGCGCACTGGGGAACTCCGCACCGCGCGTCGGGTGCCGGCCAAGCGCGACCCCCAGCGGCCTTACGAGCTGGTGATCGAGGTGCGCGACCACGGGCAGCCGCCCCTGTCCTCCACTGCCACACTGGTGGTGCAGCTGGTGGATGGAGCTGTGGAGCCCCAGGGTGGGGGCGGGGGCGGTAGCGGGGGGTCAGGGGAGCATCAGCGCCCCAGCCGCTCTGGCGGCGGGGAGACCTCGCTGGACCTCACCCTCATTCTCATAATTGCGCTGGGCTCCGTGTCCTTCATATTCCTGCTAGCCATGATCGTGCTTGCAGTGCGTTGCCAAAAAGAGAAGAAGCTCAACATATACACGTGTCTAGCCAGCGACTGCTGCCTTTGCTGCTGCTGCTGTGGCAGCGGGGGCTCGACCTGCTGCGGCCGCCAAGCCCGGGCGCGCAAGAAGAAACTCAGCAAGTCGGACATCATGCTGGTGCAAAGCTCCAATGTACCCAGTAACCCGGCCCAAGTGCCGGTGGAGGAGTCCGGGAGCTTCGGCTCCCACCACCACAACCAGAATTACTGCTACCAGGTCTGCCTGACCCCTGAGTCCGCCAAGACCGACCTGATGTTCCTTAAGCCCTGCAGCCCTTCACGGAGTACGGACACTGAGCACAACCCCTGTGGGGCCATCGTCACCGGCTACACAGACCAGCAGCCCGACATCATCTCCAACGGAAGCATTTTGTCCAACGAGGTAAGGCTGAAGCGAAAGGACCACCATCTCTCATCTCCTCCATCTGAAAGCCTTCTCTAGCCCGGCCCTTGTATCTCTGGTGCACTGTGTATTTATATTTAGGATATTAACTTATTTGTATCTTTGTGGGGGCAGGAGTTGGGGGGAGGCTATCCCACCCCTTCGTATGTAACCTAAACTTCTTGTTGTCCCTAATTTTCTGCGCTCCACCCCTCCACATTTACTTTCATTTCCTCCCCTTGGTGCTTTGCCACCTTGGACCCTCCTTCTTCCCTCTGGCATCGTTCCTTTAAAATCCTAACCCCTTCTCAGTCCTTTCCCTTCTCAGAATTCTGAGGGGAGCGAGGGAACTGCGATGGAGGGACTTTTTGGTACTGGCAAAGGTCTTTTTGCGTTTGTCCCAGACATTAATAAAGTTAATTCTGTTTGCTTTGTTTATCGATGCTTTCAGTCGCGTGTAAAGTAAGCTATAGATTGTTTAACTTCGCACAGTTGTCTAAACTCAAATGCATGTTTTAGTGAATAAGTTATCAGATCCTTGTCCTCTAAACTCGGGTTGCAGAAAAGCCTTCAGTTCTGCTCTGGACAGCATTTACAGACGCTCCTCAAGTCCAACACCCACACAGTGTGAATTTGAATGAAGTTGCTTTGGCACAAATCCCTGTAAGCGTAAATTAACAAAAGGCTTAAACAATTGTTACCTTAAATACATCTTTTAGCTAATAATCACATTTTGCCACTGTTCTTGATAAATCACTGCTGTTGGCTTTCTTCCTCGAAGAATTTGGCTTGTCAATTCCGATTTCTTTTTAAAGATGGAGAAGTGGCAAAGTTGGAAGGAGGGAGGGAGGGGGAGAACAGAGTTGATTTATGTACAAGAAGGTTTGGAGCAGAAAAGGTGTGTGGATGGTGGAGGTGGGGAGGAAAATGCAGAGGGTGTTTGGAGGGGGAAAAGTTTTGGAGGGGGATTATGAATTCCTTTCTTGGCAGGTTATTTTATTTATTTGAGTCTTAGATATTATTAATTGACTTTCATGAATATTTGTACAGCTCATTTGTATCTTAAGCACATTTTGAAAATAAACAACAAAATAATTCCATAAAATATCCAAACTTTTTCTTATTGAGCGTGCTGTTTTTCTTGTGTCAACCAGTATGCACCTAAACACTTTTTTAGGCCACTGGAAGAAAGACTACAGAGTAAACCTAGGTTGACTCTATTAGGGACAATAGTTTATGAGCCCTATTAATGAGGCAATTTGCATTCTCTCATTAATGACACACACACATGCACACACACGTTTAAAATTGGCCTTTTATTTTTGCAATTTTTTTAACTTTTACTGAAAATCTAGACTGACATGTCTCTGCATATAGCCCTTACCTTACCCAGTAATCACTAGGATGAAGTCTTAGAACAGCTTGAAAATTCATAAAACTACACACAATTACTTAAACTAGACTCAGTTCCTAACCTCAGAAGAAGACTATTAGTTAAACCCTTAGCATTCAAATGCTTTTGATTTATTTATTTTTTTTCTAGACTAAACACCAGCGAGCAGAGCTCAGCTATCTAGTTGACAGACCTCGCCGAGTTAACAGGTATGGACTTTTTTTTTTTTCCCTAGCCGTGTGTGGACAGTTTACTATCTACTAAAATTAGGAATTAGGTGTATTGTCCAGTATTAAAATATAAGATGTATAAAGCATCTCCAGCTAGGTCAGAACATAAATACTGATTATGTTGGGGTTCCTAGACAATACATTAAAAATATGGATATAATTCATCTATATAAAGCTTACTGAATATATTTAAATATTTTAATATTTTATCAATTTATACTCCTACACTGCTTCTGATAGCCTCCCTTTTCCAGGTGAATATATACTCTTTTATGAAAATGATATACACATATACATAACACTAATCATAGAATAATGACTAAAGTGACATGTCTTAAGGGCTCGAACTGACTGTTCGGCTCAGTTTTAAAGAATTAGGCTTAAAGTGATGAAAACTAGCTTTCTGCAGAAATAAAGCCAACTGAGAGGTTTATGAACCTGCAGCACCATTGGTGACCATGTGGTGGCGGAAGAATGTTTTCTGTGTTTCTTCACATTTTTTATTCTAATATTCACGTTTTTGTACTTCTAGTTCTGCATTCCAGGAAGCTGACATAGTAAGCTCTAAGGACAGTGGTCATGGAGACAGTGAACAGGGAGATAGTGATCATGATGCCACCAACCGCGGCCAGTCAGCTGGTAAGTGTGTTCAAAAGGCAATGCTGACTTTTAGTTTGTTGTTGTCATTGTTGTTAAAAGTAAATCTAGAAAGAATGATGTCCCGGGTAATTTTCTGTAGGTTCAAGGTTGGTAAGTCCACAGGAAAATGGTGTCATCCTATGTTGATAATTGTATATTCAAGGAGGATTATAAAAATCTAATGTTCCTTTGGGTAAAGTTAGAGATTCGTTGTGAAATATGATAGAATATGAGCTATTTCTTTTTTATGTAATGTTCTTTAGTGTAATCATATTGCATAAAAAAACCCTATAGATTTCTCACCTGGTCAGGCCTCGGTCTTCAGTCAACTAAGGTATTATTAGACTTGTTTATGGATGAGGTAACTGAAGATGAATGAAATTAATTGACCTGCACAAAATCACAGAGAATAAGTGGATGATTGGGAAATAGAATCCAAATTTATTCCTTTTGAGAGCAATGCATTTTGTAAGCCACTGAGTATTGAATGAGAGAAGGAATGGTGATTAAAAGTCATGAATAGGCTGAAAGAAAGATTTCCAATGCTGGGTTCTTAGGCTTCAGGTCATTAGTAAACATTTCATAATGTGTATTTTCTCAAGCATCCTAGGTTTCCCCATATTTTCAACAGGGTCCCTGACCTGTCAAGTGTTGAATCTCATGTGTATTTGTATGTAAGGGTAATGATAGCCACTGATGGGGTTGCAGTATAATGCATATATTTTACATTGTTTATTTTACTTTTTTCTATATAAATTTAACTGTTAAATTTTATAAGATGCTGATAACTCTGTTTACTAATCTGTAAAGAAAACACTTTTAAACATAAATCATATACCTTATAATGATGAAAATGATTTCACAATGGTTGGATTTTCTTCCCCCTTCATTTGCATTTCAACTAAGAAAAGTGCTTGTTGATTTTTTTTTTTTTTTACTTTTTATTTTTTGATTGAGTTTTGTGTTTTTCTGACTTATAAAGAAATAGAAAGGCAAGTTAACCTTTGTAACTTATAAAAGTGTCCATCACTGGGCTATCTCTAGATTCAACTCTGTTCACTTGATTTTGAGCTTCATTTTGGTTAATGATGTAACCACAGAGAGATAGAGCCCTCATTTTCAAGGTAACCTTGGTCCTAGAGAGCACACATTCCTTAACACACTTGGTGGACCTCTGAATGGTGCTGAGGCAGTGTGTCAAAGGGCAGTACCCGCCCCATGGTCTCCTGGCAGCCGTGGTTACTGCAAGCCTCTCACTTGGCTAATGTGTGCTGTGTCTGAGGCTGCCTTAGCCTTGGGAAACACAGGCAGGAGGAGGGGGAAAAAAAGGCTGCTCAAGGGTCTCTTTATATTGCTGCAAGTCATTAATATGCAGACCTAATGAGACTTGAGAACTGCCAAGAATCCCCGGAGGTCCCTGCCCCTTGCGGGCCTTCACGCTAAGTGAACAGAGCATCTATTTAGTGTCTGGGAACCTGACAACAAACCAGATCTTGCCAGAAGTTTATATTTGAGTACAAAGTCCCTTTCATTTTGGGCCTATATATGGCATATGATTTATTGTTATCTTCAAAAAGCTGTATGTTTAGAATTGTTCACTCCTATTCGTTTTTCAGGGTTTCTAATTTAAGTTAGCCTTTTTAAACTTTTAAAACAAAATGTTTAATATTTAAACAGTATCTGAGGCACGTTTCCTTGGGTGCATTTTATTCTTTTCCCACTCCCCCACCCCCTGCTTTGTTTTTTTCTGTAGCACTCCAGTCTCAATGAACATTTCAATTAGTTTAGTCCCTCAGACATAATGAGCTATAATAACCTAACCAAAAAAAGAGAAACGAATAAACATCTGCAAAAAGTGCTACATTTGTAAGATTGTTGGGAATAGATTCTTATTAATGCGTCTTCCCAGTACCTATTTTATTTCTCAGAGACTCAATGTTGCCATTTTGGTAATGTTTCTTTCAAATTATTTGAGATGTCAAAGATTTAAAAGGAAAATGAAAATGCCAAATCGTGTCCTGGAAAACATTTTTAAAAAGCAAGGCAGTTTGTATTTTTCTTTATCAATAGCGAAAAAATTTCCCTATCCCTTTACATTCTTAAACATGAAAAGTGTTACAGAATTAATTTATTTTTGTATTTCATTGGTGGTTCCAGGGCACTTGCAGCATACTGAGCACAATAATTGCTGTTGGAGAATTGTAATGACACATTTGTGTTAAGAAGTAATCTCACCTTTGTGTACTGAATAGCAATCAGATTTAATATGTCTAATTTTATTGTAAGAATGATTTTAAAGTGTTTTCATTTTTAAGTATAAAACCCTAAATGCAGAGAAATTGAAATACATTTACTTTTATGACTTTCTCCAGTTCACACTAATGTTGTGTACCATAAACTTTATAGCAAGCAGCTGTAATATTTCCTTAAAGTTAAATCCATTTCAGGTGAGTAAGTACGTCTGTTTTATTTTCTTGTAAAGCCAGGTATTGATGACCTTCCAATTTTGTAATATTTAGGAAATATTATTCACAGCACATCTATTTCCAGGTTTACGATATGGAAAAAATTCATACCATGACAAATTTTACTTGGGCAATTTTTAGGGGGAAAACACCAGGTTATCAAGGAAAAATAATACTAGAAAGTCATAGACACTGAATTCTGTCTTTCAGTCTGTACCTCATTCCATATTACATACATTATATATACTACTGAGCTTAGTGCTTCACCGGTTTAAACTTCTTTACTTACTGTTTATTCTCAATTTCTTTTTCTATGTTAACATTATTTTGTATTTATTTATTTAGATATGCCTTCTATTTATTCTTCTATGAATAGTTTTCTTTTTTGTTCTTTCTCCCCTACCCCCATTGCTTTTCTCCTTTCTAAGCCATTTGCAGTCACCAATCTTGTTCATAGAAGGGCTTTAAACACGGAGGCAGCTGCACAGAGAATCACATAAGCTTTTTCAGTTTTCTACTGCACCTGGCTCCATGTGTGAAATTCTTCGGCTTGACCACTGCTCTGTGGCATTTTCTTTCTATAGCCTTGTCAAGGTGCTTTCCGTTTTTTTTCAGTGCACTATTGATGTATTGGTTAGATATGGCAGAAGTCCAGGGAGATGTGATAAATATATGCATAAAAGAGGAAAATCACAAGAGGAAAATCTGATTAATCACAACTCAAATAGTCAAAAAAAAAAAAGTCAAAGTGTACTTAAAAGATATATAGTTTCACTTTTGTTTAGTATCTTATTAGATTAAAAGAATTTTTTTTCTGATTTGCAACACTGATATAAACAGTTTAGTTGTATATTCTTAAACATTTTAACATTATTGCAGGTACATCTGAGGAGATTTATTCAGTTGTAAGAATGGTTTTTGCCTCGTTTTTAAATATTTGCAATATGCATACTCCTGGAATTAATTGCTCCTTCTCAAAAAGTATATTGAAGAAGATAACCCTAATAAGTGATTCTGTTAATGTTACTTGTTATGGTGTACCTGAAAGTTGTCAAGTCACTCGTTCTTGTAAATTCTTCTTTCAGCTACAGTTAGCTTCTAAGTGTGTTTATTTTTTAATTAATTCTTGAGCTTGATACATGATACAGGTCAATATTAGGCTATACGTAAAAACAAAGTGATTTGAATCGTCAGTATCTTCAAACTAGTAGGTAAAGTATATCATGAAATGTGTTCAGCCATTGCACAACAATTACATTATCAACAAGACAATTTATGATTTATCGAAAGTACAAATTTCCCTTTCCCAACTCCAGTAAGAATTTAGATGCTGGTTGATTAGTGTCTGGACTTACAAATAAAATGAATTTACATGATTGTTTGCAAAAGCTTATTCAGGTTTCTGGTGAAAACCTGAACTACAAATTGATGTTACAGAAAGATTTATAATTGGAAAAATATATGACAAAATATTAGAGAAAATAGAGAAAAATATAAACATTTTGAATGATAAGTAGGGAGAAATTTTGATGTACATGTTTTGACTTTTTCATGAGTGAATTATGTTGATAAATATCTGACTATGAGCTATATTTTCCTAAAAATTATAGCAACTTTTGTGGTTGTAATTAATATCTCTCCATTTTTTTGGTGCTAAGTGGTTAAAGGAGGACTGGAAATTTCTTCAAAAAATTAAGTATTGATTTTCTTTGAAATTAATTTATCATGTTATGAAAAATTAAACATTTTTATGAAGCTTTGATGCATGAGGAAGAAATGTACCCATAACTTCATATTATTACATTCATCAGAAAACAGCACAAATTGAATACAATTATAATATTTTTGAAATGACAATTCATTCTCTGTAATACTATTACTGCCTCTGACTATAAGGAACAAGTTACTTGCTGGTTAAAAAATATGTATTTTAAAATTGGTCTAAATATATCTTTGCATTAACAGGCAGTCTATCACGTCAGCTGTCATGCCTTATAGAACAGATTATTTCTGAGAAGTTGTAAAAATAAATAACTAGGAGAAGAAATTTCAAATAATGTGTATATATATATATATATATATATATATATATATATGTTGAGATATTTCTTAGAAAATACCCAAACTTTGAAACTGAGGTTTGGTTGGCCTGTATTTTTCTGCTGTACTAATCTCATAGGTTCTATAGTAAGGGCATTTGAATAAGAAAAACTAAAATCAAGTTAAATTTATTTTCTCTTGGGACTTCAATTTGGGATATTAAAAAATTCCAAGAGCAATGTGAAAGACATGCATTTTAATATGTCACCTGCCCTATAATACCAGGCATTCCTGTATATCATGTAATTTATCACAACAAAATTGAAATATAATTCTGTTTATTTGGTCATTAAAGAGTATGTTTAATGGGCCTGGGGATAAATTTAAAAAAAGGTAAATACTGTTAGTCTTTTAGAGACTCCCTGAAGTGAGGAATGATAATAGGAACATTTATCTGGTTCTCAAACTATACATCTAAAAGGCAAATGATTTGAAATTTATTGATGTACTGTTTGTTATTTTTCTTTTAATTTTGTTGCTATGTCTGATATTTTTTTCCTCATGAGAAATCGGTACACTTGTTTTATAAGTAAAACTGGTGAAATATATTCATGCACAATTTGTGGCACCAAATTTCTCATTCTGGTCATATAAAGCTGTCTGTTATTACTATGGGAATCACATTTTAAAAGTACTAATTCATAAATACACTAAGAACATTATTTACAAGTGTTTTCTTTCTTCTGTCAAGTAAGATTATTCTTCCAACAAAAACTTTATCATATTTCACATTTTTCTTGTTATGCACACGACATATTTTCTGTACAGTTTCTTAACTCATGAGAACTTGATTACATCATCTAAGGGAATTTTAACTAGCCTTTAATAACTAAAGAAGCCAAAAACCAGAAAAACCATTAGCTTCAAGAAGAGAAAATGGGCAGAGTTGCGTATACACTATCTATAAAAACCAGTCCTATTGAAAGTAACTTCTAATATAATCAAACATCTTAATAATGTTGAGAGACTAGTTTATTACAATTTTTCTATAGATAGATGATCATATTTAAGAATATGAGAGTCTGGGTACAGGTGCCCGAAAGGACACAGAAGATTATTAATGGTTCTGTGTAGTATATTTAAAATGATATTTATCAGTCCACGTGAGGAAAAATTGCATTAATTCCAAATTTTGCATTGTATACCCATCTTTATTAGGGTCTAATAATACAATTTGATCTTACTATTTGAATTAACTCCACCAACTTCAAATTTAGTGCCTTGAATTTAATTTTCAACAAATGATTGCTCATAATAATTGGACTTTTAACAGTAGTTCCATCTATCAAAAAATCTTTTTTTCTCTATCACACTGCAAATATGGAGCAGTTCTAGTACAGTATTTACAGTATTCAAAATACAAATCTCTCTGGTTCTATAGCTTCTGCCGACTTTGTATGTCAATGTGTATCAGGGACATTGTCCTTTCCTTACTCTTTTCCTTTACACATAGCTCCTTGAAGAAATTGGATAAAAAAACTGAGCTACTCTGGTGTCTAGAAAAACATTGACTTGTTTTACATGCTTTTTTAGTCTGGGTCCTTATCCTGGTTTCAGCTCACGTTTTAAGTTCCTCAACAGTTCACTGATCAGTAATTTATTTCCCGGTTTATGCATGACAATTATCAATGGAACATTATAATCGAAGTCAGACTCGGCATTATACATAGTTTAATTTAAAATAAAAAAGTCATAAAGTGAGATTAATATAGGATAAGAAGCTTTGTTTTATTTCTTTAAACATAATTTACATAATTCACTGTTCTGAACTCCAAAATACTTGTGAATAATCTAGAAGATTAATACTCTGAAAAATTTTTTTTCTATATTTTATTCATACAGATGTTAACATACACACACAAACAAGTAAAGCAGTTTGTGACACAATACCATCAGGAATTTATAAACTAAAGCTGACTCAAGAGTTCAAATCGCTCATGGTATTTATAAGAAGAAACAATCAGATGGGTTCATTAAACAAATATTAATCTGTCAATTAAAAAAAGAAATCTATACTCATTTGAGAGTTTCTTTTATACAGAATAATCACACTCAAATTACTTTAAATTGATCCTGTTTAAAAATAAGCACAGTAAATGTGTTGGTATGTTTAGAAAAATATTAAAATGTGATTTGGGTTTATGTACTTGTTTTTCTGCATGGGGTATTTAACAAAATAAGTATCAAAAAGTATTCTATAATGCTCAAAAATTGTTACGTTCTGCTTAAGAAACTGAACTTTTTTGAGTCATAATCAGATAATGTTGAATAATCTTGTTAATCTGTGGGAGTGAAATTTGAAGATTTCATTTGAAATCTTAATATTCTCGGATTAGTGGGGAAACAGTTCTGTGTTGACTAGGACAAGTGTTTTTCCAATATGGAACAAGTAATAAAGTATTTGTCAATAGTTTCTGTACCTGACTCACAATACACTCGATTACCCTGGTTTCACTAATTACAGTCGTTTGTTCTGGGTTTGTCTGCAGTGGTAAGTGATAAGTGGTTTGTAGTAATATGGGCTACCAGAATGTCATTGAAATATACCTTTTAGGGTCATTTTCTGAGAACCTGAGAAAGCATGCTTTTGGCCACTCATGTAATGTTTCATTCTTGTTATTTATGAGTTTATCAATATGAGTGCTGTATTTCTGTTGAATTTCACTTTTTATTTCATATCCAGATTTCATAATCTATATATCATCATTTGTGCTTCACATAGTTCGATGTTTTTGTCTCTAAGGAAGAAAAACTGTTGGATGCCTTATCATCATTAGAGATTATGGATTATAAAAGATATACACTGTGCATTTTTCTCTGTTATGAATTTCACTAGAGATTTAAAAAAAAATATTTGTCCTTTTTCTACTCACCATTCCCTAGTTACTTAAATAATTTAGAGTCAGACTTTTTTCCCAATACTCTGAGAATTTTAGAAACATCTACCTCAGGGTCCTCTTTGCTAGAAGTCTAACCCTTTGGAAAATAGTACAAAGACATTTTTGGTTCCTATGAGGTTAAGGCAAGAAAATTTGGGCAAAATGCATTCACCCAGCACTCTTTATGTTACCTGTAATCTCTCACATTAGTGAAACCTGAATCTGGAGTTTCTTTTTTTTTTTCCGGGTTACAGGTATGGATCTCTTCTCGAACTGCACTGAGGAATGCAAAGCGCTGGGCCACTCAGATCGGTGCTGGATGCCTTCTTTTGTCCCCGCTGATGGACGCCAGGCTGCTGATTATCGCAGCAATCTGCATGTTCCTGGCATGGACTCTGTTCCAGACACCGAGGTGTTTGAAACTCCAGAAGCCCAGCCTGGGACGGAGAGGTCTTTCTCCACCTTTGGCAAAGAGAAGGCCCTTCACAGCACTCTGGAGAGGAAGGAGCTGGATGGACTGCTGTCTAATACACGAGCGCCTTACAAACCACCATATTTGAGTAAGTATTACATAAAAGGCTTTATCAAAGTATTCCCTTTGAGGGAATAAGTTCAACATGCCATTCTTCTTAGTAAAAATAGAGTTCAGGTTGTTTTCCGAAACAAGATAAAAGTGACTCTTGGATGCAGGCAGCCCTTTACTATGGAAAAATGAATATACGTATCAGGAAGACAGGTTCCTGTGTTAGGACATGGTTGTTGACAACAATCAAACATAACTTTTGATGTTGAAAACATTTTTCAAATGTGCTTCATATTTCCTTTGAATATTGATCTCTTGTTTACTTGATTTCCATGTGTTTTGAAGGGCTTAATTAAGATGGAAGAACATCTCTTGACACTTGAGTCACTGAGAGATTTTATTTATTTATTTTTTTGATGCCAGCATTATCACATAATCATCCTTTTTCCATAGTGACATTAAACATTTTAGGCTAAATTAGGAAATCAGTGCAGCCATCACTTTGGCCATTCAATGTAATTTAGAAATATGTTCATATGGAGTAAGTCTCTGATCAGAATCAGAGGAACTATGTGAAGGAAACATAGAAATAAAGCAATAATCTTCATTTACTTAAAATAATATGTTCTTCTAACATGGAGACATTGAAACCTGTACTCAGCTCTTTCAATATTGGGACCATATTCTCTAAGTGGATTATTTTATACAACCATTGTGAAAATAAAAATGCTTAGAGATTTTGTAGTGTATTTCCTTTGAGGATCTTGGCAATGAAACAATCCTATATTCTCTGCTACATAGTTATCTTTTCCTTTAGTTAATGGGTAAATGCCACTGACAATTCAATAGGTTGGTCAAACCATATAAACTAATGTTTGATAAAGGTGAAGCTCATAAAAACTCAGTCAAAAGATGACTTTTATCTTAAATAGCAGATCCAACATACATGATGTTTTCTTTCTTTCCTCTTCTAGTGTAAAAAAATCATAGAATCATAAGCTAGGAACAAAAATGAGACAGATTGCTGATGTGTATTTCTTTTATGATTTATGGATGGGAGGGAAATCGAAAAAAATACTGAAAGGAAAGAAAAAAGCTAGAAGAACATATATTTTAGCTCTTGTGAATGTAAATATGAAAGGCATTTCATTGAATGCATTGGGGACAAGATTGCTACTCTAGATATTGATAAGTCCTATGAATAAAGGAATAGATCTGCCACTGGATATATACATTGTGATGGCAACAAGGATTAAACTGTTTTATGAAGGATTGCCTCCAACTTTTCAAATTACTCAGAAATACCATTACCCCACACATGATATAGTAAGTATTTTAGCATTTCAGAAACAAATAATTGGTCCTAAACTATTAGGAGTATAAATATAATTGTATAAATATAATATGTATGCTGTATATTGTATTGAGTATAAATAATTGCTCCTAAACTATGCTGTCTATAAACTATTGATATTTGTTTTGCTTTATCTTTTGAAGTTAAAAAATACAAGAAGAGCACATATACTTAAGGGAAGTGTTGAAATGTCAAACGTAGTAACTATGATGAAATTTGGATGCTTGAGTCCTAAAGTTTAGCTCACACATCTACACACATTAGTGATTTCAAATAGCCTAAAATAGTTATGTGTGTTGCTAGAAATCAAAGAATGCATATGTTATTTAATTAAGAAAATTAAGATTTGTTTGCATATGATGCAGATATGGAAAAATAAGTTAGGTTTTAAAAACTATTTTATTTTTTCTGTGTTAGCCAACTCACGCCACTTAAAATTTAGGGTTTGGGATGAAGTGTGACCTGGCTGAAAAATAAGCAGAAATAGAAGTATTTTGTTGTTTTTACTTATACTATCCTTAGTTCTTCATAGAACTTCAGCTTTCAGGGTTTAATGCTATCTTAGACTCACACAATTATCTTAAAAATTATATCATGGTTCTGATTTAATAGACATAGACAATTTTATGGTTAATTTGATAGTATAAACTACAAATAACAACCCTGACCATTTTGCCCTCCAAATTCACATGAGAATAGTTGTTAATACTTGTACTATTTATCATCAGGAATGGAAATATTCTCACCTTCTAAATTGAAAAGAATGTCCCTTACATAATTAAACTAAGAACTTGGCACCTATAACTTGTATTTAACCAGAATGCTTAAATAATTATTGGGGTAGTAGTTTTCTTTTGTTGGACATGCATTTAGTTTTTTAGTGACTAGAAAGTTTACTTAATCTTAAGAAAGTAGCTGAATATTTATTTATTTTTGTAGAGCTCTAAAAATAAAGCCTAATGAAGCTACCACTGTCATTTATAAAATGATCAGGAAATGATAATATGCTTAATAATACAAATGAAATCATTGTCTATACCCAGGAACTTCCCATTTCTTTTTTTTTGTTTTGTTTTGTTTTGTTTTAAAGATTTTATTTATTTATTTGATAGAGATCATAAGTAGGCAGAGAGGCAGGCAGAGAGAGAGAGGAGGAAACAGGCTACCTGCTGAGCCTGCTGAGCAGAGAGCCCTATGCGGGGCTTGATCCCAGGACCCTGGGATCATGACCTGAGCCGAAGGCAGAGGCTTTAACCCACTGAGCCACCCAGGTGCCCCGGAACTTCCCATTTCTATACTTCTGATTATTAAATTTAAAATTAAAAATCATGAGGAACCAACTTCTACACAAAAGTACGTGTATGCACATGCTAAAAAACAGTTTGTGTTTTTTTAAAATGCCCAAATACAACTATGTTTCCTTTTTTTTTAATGTGTAAGGAAAGATCCACAAAGAGTATGGATGATGAATTTAATGAAATGGAAGTTATTTTTTAAATCAAGAATAATTTTGAAAACGTCAATTCAAACTCGTTAGTCATGAGCACTTTATGAGCATGCTTGATCTTATTTTTGTTATAATATCGTAGTTTGTTAATACTTTGATGAAAACCAAAGGGATACACTGAAAGATTAAAGAAATAATTATAAACATGTAAAAATGGTTGTATTCAAAACTCAGTGTTTTGATTTATCTTAAAGTGCTAGTGAATTTTAGCATAGCTTTACCTTTTCAGAGTCATAAAAAATACTAAAATATCACCTTAACTTTTAATAAAAATTAATCACTGTTTTTGACACTTATTAAAATAAAACATGAAAAAAATTATTACCTGGAGTTTAAAAATAATACCACATTTTATTGTGAGGAATTCAAAAATTTCTTTAGTATTATAGACATCTTATTTAAAATAACAGTATTTCAAATGACACAACGTTATACAGAAAAAAAAGGAGCATAAAAATGATTTAAGTTCAAGAATATAATACATAAAAGCTATATTATTAAGAAAATTTAGAAAAACCCAATAGTTAACACAACACCTAAATATTACTCTTGCAATCATTCTTACTTATGATTTTGGCTTCACATTTTGAACAACATTGCTTACAACTTTTGTTAGTAAATAAGCATATCTTTTGGTTCTAATCAGCATAAACAGTACAGTAGTAAAGGTGTAAGGATTCATTGGAAACTTGCTGATTTCTTGTCAATAAACCTAATCAATGCCTAAGAATTGACAACAATCAATAGACAAATAACCAATGAAATTTCACCTAAAATACATTTGTGAAAAATCTTTCTTTCATTTATTTAAAGGGTCATACAGTAATAAAATATACTGAACGAAATGAAAAACATACATTTACATAATAATTTTTTAAACCCTTAATCCATGAAATTTTCTAGACTCACAGGGCTGTAGGTAGTTCGCTATTCAACTATTTATTGAAGGGTCATGATTCATCCTCTGTTCACATTACACAGCATTTAGACTAGTCGGTGTGTGCCAAAAAATTACTGGTTTTCTCCTGACCTAATTTTATTTTTGCCTACTTTATGAGTCCTTTTGAAACTTCAATTCAACTCAATCTTAACACAAGAAAAGATGTCAGAACTTTGAACCATCCCATTTGAAAAATTGCTGACATTTTACCTAGACTTTTTTCAATAAACATCATTTTGAGAAAGTTCTTTTGGGCATCTATGTTATTTCTATGGTGCACTTCAAGTTTTTAGTTGATTAAAATTGTAGAGCATGTTTTGTTTAGACACATCTCTTTCAATCTCTTCATTGTCTCGATCTGCCTTCTCTGCGATTTTGTAATTTAACTCAATAGTGTGGTTAAGAGTATACATAAGATTCAAAATAAAACAACTTTTCTTATTGGTACACATTACCATCATATTTATGAATCCTTGTATATGTTTTCTCTGGGATTTCTATATTCCTGTAACGTCATAAACATAGCATCAGTTTATCAAATAATGAGGTCCATAAATAAGCATTATTATACAGGGCCTTTTTAACGTCTCTTTCTAGGTCCATACATCACTAAATGAATGGACATCTTTTCAGGATATTTTTTTCCTAGTACATATGTTAATTTTAGTACATATGTTCCCTTTTTCTCCAAGTTGTGTTACTTTTTAATAATATCTTATTTCTGAGACTTTTGCTTCTCTCACTCTTCTTTATAAGAATAGCTCTGGATTTGTGAACCTAACTTTCTCACTTTTTTAGTTTAAACCTTTGTGACAAATCCCTGGTCTTTGAATCACACCAGTCCTTCTGTTTTTCATTAAATTCCTTTGTTTAGTAATTAAGAATTGATCTCTCATAATTAAAGTAGTTTACTCACCTCGGTTTTGTGAGCAGGAAATAAATGATAACTCAGGGTCAGGAAAAAAACCAATCCCAGTTCATATTCTCTGTATATCTACTGTTAGATTTAATGTTCACTGAAGTTTATGATCTTTTACTTCTTTGAAAAATGATAATCTATTCACGATTTGTATTCTTACTGCAGTTAGCTGATGCAACAGCTGTCTGGAACTTTCCTGCAACTCCAGATAACTGAGATATTATCACATTATCTTATTTCTTCTGTAGTTGTTCAGTAATGGTCTACCTCAATTAATACGACTTCAAGTGAAAGCTATAAAAATCCTTCTGAGGTGAACGCTCATTTTGCATCTAGACATCTGGCAATTTCTGTAAGCAATTTGTTCACTTTCTGACATCAGTGCTTCTCGGTGACTTATCACTTGTCATTTAAAACTTGTGCCTTTGGGTGCATTGGAACTGGTTGGTATCCAATACTCTCTTGGCGTATTTAGACTCATTATCCAGCTATGCATATTATAAATGCTAAAAAATTATGTGATAAAAAAATGAATGAATGGCTGAATGACTATTTTGAAGTACCCAAATAATCTTTAATGCTGTCATTATACTTTCATTCACACACACGTCTGTACACAGTTTTGTTTTGTTTTTTCATCTCTAAGCAAACTTTATTTTCTTCCAATTCTTAAAATATGTTTTAAATTAGTTATCCTTCCGTCGTGGCTATTACAATACTACAAGTTTTTATAACGGGAAGGAGATTGTGAACTCATTCAAAATATTGATATGCACATATCCAAGGTGCTTTGTAAAATATGTTGGAGTTTTTCAATACTCTGAGATTTTAAACACCTTTTGATTCATTCTAAGAACTTATATTCTAAAAAGGTGTTAAGTTTGTTTCATACTTGTTAACTCTCTTAGAATTTAAATACTCGCTTTCGTACCAGATCTTTGAGATAATCTTTCCTTGACATATTTTATTTACTAGCAGCTTTCATAGTTTAGGTCTTATCTTTCACTTCTTTGTAAAGCTAATAGATACAAATTTTCATCTAGTGTAGTTACTTATTTTTCTTATATAATTCCCATGTAGGAATTATTTATTTGCATGTTATTAATTATATTTTTGAACTGACAGATACTTGGCTAAATAAAAAATATATTCAAGGTTTTTAGAGAAGACTTAATTGAGAAGTAATTAATATCTTTACTCAAACTCAATATTTTACAATCCTTAGTATATGAGTCTCCACCTACTATTTAAAGAAGTTTATTTCATGCATACTTTGCATTTTATTGGGCTAACATTTAGCATGTTAATATTATTTATATACCTCATTTTATATTACAGATTATTTCCATCTTCTTTCTTATTTTGTAATTGGAAGTAAATCCATATAAGCACTTGTCCATCATGTGAGTTTAAGAAAGGAAGATTATCAATTAAAATATAAATAGAATTATTCAATGAAAAGGATTATCTACTTGGGATTTTTTTCCCTGCTTCATCATACTGAAGATGTGTGGGTCAAAATTCAAATGCATTAAGTAAAGTAAAGAATCTGGAATATATAAATTCAATTGCTTATAAACATCATTCAACATTATTTAATACTCAATGTGCCAGACATTTTTTGGGTGAGTCTGCATCTTCTAAAGTCCTTTTAATAGGAATTAGATAGCATCATTTAGACAATATAGCTGGAAATTTGGACTGTGAGGTTCATTGTTCAGGATTAAATAGTACTATCAAATTAGGACTAAACTCAGCATAATGGGAGTCAATTTAATGTTTCCCAAAGTATAATAAAAAAATCTTGGAAGTTTTCTATCAAGGTCCAATAAGACTCCCTAATTACTTCATTAGTGGTCCCTAATCACCTACATCAGTTTAGGTGAGGACAGTATGGAGGATTTGAAAACATTGAATCCCAAATGTAATTACACACCAAAGGACATGGATAAGGACAAATTATAAACTAGAAATTTTCACAGATAAAGATCAGGGTTTTATTTCTGAATCTTTCATCAGTACATTTATGACATTATACTTGTACATTATACCTAGGCACACACCATTTTCTTTTTCCTAGGAATATCTTTCTTTTAACTATGAGATTGAAAAGATTATATGTGAATTTAATTTCAACAAAATTTCCATTATCTGTACAGTAGAGTGTTATTACAAAATTTCCATAATCTGTAGAGTGTTACTAAATTATCAGTGACAAAAAAATTATCAATGATAGCTTTTAAGTCATTGAATTCGACAGGTGATTGTAAACATATTTTCTGTGTTCCATTTCATGATTCTGTTGTGTGGATACATTTGTGCAAATAGATATCTCATACAGAAACATTGTATTTTTAATATGATTTAATTTTTAATTTTATCTCCCTATTATTTTAGCATGATTAACTAATGGCTCCTTCATTATCAGAAGCTGCTAAACATCAGAATATAGTGTTTTTTTGAGAAACAGATAAGTGATGTAATAAATTTTGGTCTGTTTCTTTATTTTTAAGATACTGATTGTACTTTTTGAGGACCAGTTCACACTGTGTATTATAGTAAAATTAATCATGACAGTGTGGAGGAAATAGAGGCCTATATTCTGAGGAAAACATTATTGTTACTGTTTGTAAAAATGTTATAATAAGTAGGACTTTTTTCCTCTTTTCATGCTGCTATTAGACACAATCCTACCCTAGATTTCAGTATTACCTGTGTTGGATATTCAATGGTGTATCTTACACATACTAGACAAGTGAGTTAGTTTGTCATCTAGTGGTGTAAGTTTCATTTTATGCCAATAACTATTTCAGCTGCAAGTTAGATAAAGACTGCATTATTCATAAAAAGCGTATTTGTAAATATTTTTTGTTAAAATTTTCAAGTAAGTGTCTTAAAGAGGAAAAAAGACCCAAGCCGAGGAGAAATACATAAATAAAATCAATATCAAATATATATTTCTTGAGTTTAATTTTGAATCATGGTGGATAAAGAAATAGCCATAATGAAGGGGGATTCTTTGCGAGCTCACTAAACATAACATTGGTTTTTGTCTCAAAGTGCGGCACATGGTAGAAAGTTCTGAGTCAACAATGACAACAGTATATAAAGTGTACATAATAAGTTTCTGGGATACACTTGATAGTGTATATAAGATAAAACATTTCCCATGTAGGTTTAATCAAAATAGTGTTAGGAATTGGTCCATAGGTATGAAGGTGAATGTTAAATAGTTTAACTGTTGCTGTCGTTTCATTCTTACAAAACATATAGAAAATCCGGAGGCTGACCTGTAAAATTAATATAAAATTATTGTGTTCTTTCTTCCCTACTGTTAATAAACCTAATGCCAAAACTAGTCCCCTTGCTAGTCACTGGTGGTGTGGGTTTAAGATTTTTTGCCAGAGAAGTACTCATCAGATGATTATATTGAAGGTCATGAAATCAAGATGTTTTGGTAGCTGTATCTTGATTCTTGAATTACCTCAATCTTTTTTGATAAGAACAAAGATAATAGAAAACAATACTATGTAGAACCCACAGAGTTCTACTAAATTATACTTTTAAACATAAAAATGATGGATAATTTCATGCATATACAAAAATTGAATAGTACTAAACTCTCCATATTCTCCAGCCTAAACTGTGATCAATTCTTGGCCATACTTGTTTCATCCAAATGCGAAAACACTGTCTTTTCACTCAGATTTTTCAAGCAAATCCAGAGATCCTACAGCTTACTCCATTAATATTTCAGCATATGTTTATTAAAGATAAAGTTTATTTTTTACATGACCACAAGAACAGTATTCCTCTCTAAGGAAAGTTCTTACTATCATTGGTTATCTCATTATTGTTCAAATTTCCATAGTTTTTTCATAAATATTATTTAATTTTACATTTATTATTTATAATTTTCTCATAAATATTATTAATATCACCTATATTTTATTAACTTGATTCATAATTAAAATAAGCTCCACACATAGCAACCCATTTTTAGTTTTTTATTTTTAAATTTTTATTAAAGTGTAAAATACACATAAAAAGGTGCAGAAATCACAAATGCATAACCCAAGTTTTCACAAAATGAGCTCACTTGCATAATCAGCGATCCCAACATTAACTTGGTACCATGTCCAGTAGCCAAAAAGTCCTAGTACTTCAAAAAGTACCTCAAAAAGCCCTGTATTCTGTCCTCTTCTACTACCACCAGAGGAGGTGCCACTGTCCTGACCTCTAACCAAAAATGAACTTTTCTGGATTTTTGAATTTATATAATTTGAATAAATGAAATAGAATAATATTTTTGTTTCACTAAAATATAATAGCCAGATATTCTCTCTGATAATATAGGGAAAGCAATCAGCAGAGCCTAAAATACACCAATATGTAAACTAAAAAGACAAGTTAGTTAGCATGTGCTCCCCTTGAACATGATTGCTCTTAACTATTTTTGGAATTCTTATCATGTCTAGTCTTTCACAAATGCTTGGTACCTGTCTTTATATCTTTCTTATTTATGGAAACATCTGTTAACTTAGTGGTGTTTTATAAAAGCAAATATTTAAATATGTTCATTTGAATACCAGATTATATGTCTGTATTTCCCATTTTTTTGAGTCTAGGTTAGAGGATTGTGGCAAATTGGCACTCAGGATGCTAAAGGGAGACTTACTAAAATAAAGAGATTAACCTTTTGGAAAATGGCATATCTAAAGAGAGTTTAAAAGGATTGAGGGACTGTGAATTGAGAAGAAAAGGGGAGAGGTGACTTAACAAATGTTAAGTGTTTAAACAAATACTACATAGATAAGATAAGGATCAGTTAATCTGTCTTTATTGAGAGCAGAAAGGAAAAAATGGATCTATATTGCATCCTGAGAGATGTGAATTACACATTATGGGAAATATCCTGACCCTGACATTGGTATTTGCTCCTGAGAGATGTGGAAACACTTTACCTAGAGAGCTTTACAAACTACAAACGTAGGCATATGTCAGCTGTGATTTGGTGGAATAGCGCTTTCTAGCCCTGATATGTATTTCCTGCAGAACACGCCTTTCCCAGCACCGGGGCTGGTGAAGGAGTGAAGCGGATGAGGCTCAGTTTTCCTGGAGGACAAAGGAAAGGCAAGTGAGAAAGCCTAGGTTTTTATACATTCCCTTCCCTTTCTGTTTCTGTGTAGATGGCTTGTATTCCTGAAGGATTTTGAAAGGAAAAAAATTGGATTCGTAAAGCCATTTTTGTCCCCCTCCCATTGAATTGCAATGGATGGTTAAATATCCAGGACCAGAAATTAAGAAATCATAGTTTTAGAAGGAAATTTGCGGACATGTGTACAGGGCAAACGTCAAGTATAAAATGTCTATTACATTTATAAATATATAGAGAGATAGATATGCAATATATAACATAGATCATGTCTATTGAAAGTATGTGTTACAACTTAAAAATGTATATAATAATAATAAATAAAAGGAAGACAGATGACTAGACTTTAAATACCTGACTTTGTCAAATACTGAATCTTCATTGAGCTGCTTTATTTCTCTTATAATAAGAATTCTCCACTTGTGGTATCATATTATCTTCTGCTGAATTTTAAGGAAAATCCTTGGTATCAGTTACTGTGAAATGGCTCACGATTAAATAAAAAAATGAAACAGACATTAATAATGATTCAACGTCAAGTTGCCTCTTTTTTCTTTTCTTTTCTTTTCTTTTTTTTTTTTTAAGATTACATTTATTTGAGAGAGAAAGAGATAATGAGAGAGAGCAGGAGCAGGGAGGAGAGGGAGAAGCAGGCTCCCTGGAGCAGGAAGCTTGATTCCAGGACCCTGAGATCATGACCTGAGCTGAAGGCATATGCTTAAACCCACTGAGCTACGCAGGCGCCCCAAGTTGGCTACTTCCTTAAACCTAGTAGTAACATGTGTTTTCTTAATTATTTTGGAAGATATTGCAACACACTGTATATGATCATTATATTTTGGTTACTTTGGAGAGTAAATGAAAAGGTAGCATTGGCCTGAAAACAGAAATCATGAATGAATTACATACTTAAAAAAAATAAAATGAAAAGAAAAATAATCAAATGGGAAATTGTATTAGCTAAACATTAAGTCTAAATCTAATAACAGTAGTAGCTACTACTGAAGGTCCATTTTACAGGGAAGAAAAGATGAAATAAGACACGATAAAGGCACTGATTTCATAAATACACAACCAATGTTATAAGGTGATAGTTATTTTTATCTATCAAGGGTGACAAAGTAATTTTTGAATTAGATATAGGAATAATTTGTGATTATATAAATATACTTAATTATATAGAGCCAAAGGAGTTGTTTTGTATTAGACAATGTAAAAATGCCTTTTATTGATAGACTGGAATGAATTCTATCTCCTTTGAACTTTACTAAGCTAAGTATTTGGGAAATCAGTATTTTTTAATTATATATGGGATGGTGTGAAGATAATTATTTCTCAAATTATAAGAACAAAATATTGACTCATTGAAATTACTGAGAAAGGAAATTTTTTTTAATGCAGGCTTACTTAGAATTATTTTTAGGAAATACTTGATTTTAAATGATTTAATTTTCACCTCTCTCATTTAATATCGAGCTTGGAATCTAGGGACATAATTCTTGGGAACTTAAATTGCTTGCTTTGTATGAATTCTTCATAGAAATTATATTTTCATAATGCTTATAGGGAAGGTGTGCTGATATATCTAAAATGGGGAAATATAGTCTTCCCCTTAAGTAAAAACATTTAAGGTAGTTTATAAAAGATATATTATATTGCTTTGAGGTTAATTTTAATTCTATGCCCTTTATTAATCTTTCAGAGTTTTTCATATTTCAATTACTTCCTAATTTCAGAAGGATGTTGATAGGTCCTATTATTTGTAATAGTATTATATATTGTAAAGTAGTGCCATGGTAGAGTAGAACTGTAAGGAAAGTGTTTAGCTTGCTGCTTTAGGCATGTCTTCCCAAGCTACTGACAAAAACAGGGTGATCCACATTCAAGAAAACTTATTGTTAAGAACCTGTTATATTCCAAGCATAGTGGTTTCCAGTTTTGTTCGCCCTAGAACTATATTACGTAAATGTTCTCTAGGCCAACTATAGAGGAAAATGATTATGGCTCATGAACTCATCACTGTCACATGGGAAAATAAGATTAATATCTTAATTTAAATACATATGTAATAATGGAATCAACTGAAATACTTGAGAGATATCCAGGAGGAAAACAGAAATATTATGAGAAGTTTGGTTGAAAAAGTAAAGGGCATCAGGTCAGGTTCATTGTTAGCGATCATACACAGACTTCTGCATCATCATTAGGTAGAAGGAAACAGTATCTTCTGCATAGATCAACATACTCGGATCAGGTCATCTCAGTGTCACCTGCTCTGCGCCAATCTAGAAATAAGCAAAAACATATTTAATTATTGCTATCTCCCCACCCTATACCTCATGCAAACTACCAGCCCTCTTCTGAGGTAATTTGGGGGAAAAAAGAAAAAAAAGAGGCGTATTACAACACTAGTAAAAAGTTCTCAACTCCCTCTTTAAAATGGACATGAAGCATAACCTTATTTACTTAGTTGGATTGTGGTCTTGGCAAATACTTGAAAAATATTCTAGTTTTGTTTTCAGGGTAAGTTTCCCCAAGCATCACCAATTTTATCCATTTTGACTTTATGATAACTTGAAATTATTTTCAGCAAATAACACTTTCTGATTTTGTTCTTATGGTAAATGTGTACTTCCTTTGGACTTGTAGCCCATGATACAATTACAAGAGTAGGTCTTTATATCTGTCCTCCTATCAGAGATGTGATGTGGTATAGTTAAGAGCGCCGGTTGCAGGGCTGATCTGCCAGAGTTCCAATACTGATCCAGCCAGTTACTAGCTGGGTGACCTCTATAATTTCTTTAACCTTCCTGTAACTCATTTACCTCCTCTGTGACATAGATCCTCAAAAGCTCATTGTAGAGATTAAATTATTTAACATATCTGAAACAGTGAGTACTTGGGCCCAGAGGAAGCACTCATTAAGTGTTCAAGGCAACCATATATTCAGTTAAAATTGGAACAATGACATCAGCCTGAGTATGGAGAAAATTAAAATTCTGGCTCAAATAGAACTAATTATGCTTTCTTTTACTTCCAGAGAAAAATCAGACTCCAAATGTTGTTTTCACAATATATCACTATTTTACATCTGCAGTATATATTCTTTCACATAATACATATTTTTTAAAAGTACAGTATCCCTATTTTTCTTTTATATCTGTGAAATCAATGAAACCGATTGAATAGAACCAAAGGTGTAATGACCAGCAAAGACTAGGTTTTATTCCTTTTATGGTGATGTTAGTCACAAAGTGTGATTTTTAAAATGTCATGTTCTCATTATTTTACTTACTTTGTGCATTTACAATGAGTAAAGATACTTGATCGTGTACGACAAATAGTAAAAATAATCTGACAAAGAATACACTTTTGAGATGATAGATTCTTATTTCAGTATAAGCAGCAGCATATAATATTTGAAAATAAAGAATTTATATTTCTTCAGGCCAAAAACAAAAATTTTAAGTGATACGAATAGATGCCCATATCTAATTTGACACAATCTACATTTTGACAATCGTACTAATACATTAGAGTAACTTCTGGCCTTAGGCAGGGCATTGTTACTCCAAAGAGTTCTGATATCCTTGTGTCAGAGACGCAGATGCCCAAAGATCATCACAAAGTAAATGTGAAAATTGAGTCTTTCTATAGGATATACGATAGATATCTCTGTCTGTCATAAATCAGTACTTGAACATGCAAAAGCTCAGATATTTTCTTGCCTCTTTCTTCACTAAAATCCCATTTGATAAACCTAATTCTCTGAAGCGTCATTGTATATTTATGTTTTTGTAACTTTGTCTTTAAAAGTCACATAGAACTAGCAAGTGATGTCAGAAGCTCATTTGAGAAGTGCCTAAAAATCTACCCAAACTTTACTTTTTGTTTATGGTTTTTTTCACTGGGCTCTCTGTGTACTGTCCATGAGTATGATTCTATGTGTTTTCTGTCTCCTGCCTTCCAGGTTGGTTTTGCATGTATATCACTAATCTGCCTGAATAACAATAGCCCTAACAACTAAGTTTTCGTGCCTGATAACAATCCAGCATTATATATTCTTTTTATGTGCATATTTCATATGTTTTCATATGAAAATAAAAATTTCTCATCTTTTTATAAAATGGTGAAAATTCCTGCACTTAATAGTACTGTTGCCCAACTATGGGAAAAAAAATGGAATTTTAAAACAGATTTAATTGTTTTTTTTCATTTATATATCTGTGAATGAAATCACAGCGTCAACTGCAATTAAGCGTTTTCTCTCTTCTCAAAATGCACTGTTTTTCCATGATTCTACTTTAAGTTTCTCAGCTCATTAACAGATACAGATACACAAGATATTTACTTTATTATAATAAATGCCTTTGGCTATCATTGGAAAAGATCTCTCAGAGTGTAACCAAGGAAGGATTTATAGAATTCTACTTTGGGGCCATTATTGGAGCACTATCTGAATGATTTTAACTGATAGAGAAATAAAGGTGTTCTTGGAGTACAGAATTGAACAAAAGTGTGGAACTGGAGAGCAAATGTATATGAAGAAGTGAATAATATAGGTTGCCAAATCTATAACATAAATCCAGGGGGAATAGTTAGAAATAGTTTGAAATAGTTTAGGAATAAGGAATAGTTTGAAAGTTATGTTTTGGAGAGATTAAGACTCATTTTAAGTGACAATACCAATAGTAATAGTAGCTAACAATTGTTAAGAACTTATCAGCCTAGCACTCGTGATTCTAAAAACTTTTCAGATATTAATACATATAAGCCTTACAATAACCAAATGAAATAGGTATTCTGGCCCATTTACAGATTATAAAATTAAGAAAAAGAAATGTTCAGTAGCTTGTCCGTGGTCTGATGGCTAGAGGGAGAGAGCTAGACTTTATTTGAGACCACCTGATTCTAGAGGGAGCATTTGTTTGTAACCCATTCACTAGTTGAGTCCCAGGCTTAAGAAGTGAGCACTGCTCAGAGGGGGTCAGAAAGGATGTGTTGTGTGGTGTTTTTGGTTTTGTTTTTTTATCAGCAGAGTGTTATCGGCATTGTCAGGCTTTGTGGCAATAAGAGCCTGGTGGACAATGACAATGAAAGGATTACTATTAGAGAAATTTTGGAAAAAAAAAAAAAAAAGAAAGAAATAGAAAATATTAGAATTCTCAATGTAGCAATAAAAGATAAAGAAAATAGTTATCCAGGACCATTCTGAAAACTTTAGACTGAATGATTGGGAAAAGTTTGCACTCCCGCTTTATTACTACTGAGGATCACGTGCTAGAAGGCAATACGTGTTTTTGTTTTTATTTTCTAAGATTTCATTTATTTATTTGATAGAGAGAGAGAGAGTGCGAGTGGGGGTGAGGAGCAGAGAGGGAGGGACAAGCAGACTCTGTGCTGAGTGCTCAGACCTACAAAGGGCTGCATCTCACAACCCTAAGATCAGGAGCTGAGCCAAAACCAGGAGTTGGTAGCTCAACCCACTGAGCCACCCAGGCACCCAGAAGGGACTACATTTTGATTGGAAAACTAATAACCAGCTAGGAGCACCCTTGAAAGTACGTATCAGTAAGATGGAGAAGATGAAATATGTGTACTTTATTAAATTAATATTTAATATTTTTGGAAGTGAAAAGTAGATACAAGGAAAGATGATAACTGAAAATATTAGTAGGTTGAGGTTATTTTTGGATAGGAAAGATCTGATCAACGCATGTGACCTTTAATCACTTAAAATATGTTATTTTAAATGCCATAATTAAAATTATCCCTGTGTTTTCACTATTTCTGTGAATTGCCAACCAGATGTTCCCAGGATGAGACTTACTTGTGCGTCTCTGTGAAAGAATAAACCAGAAGCTATATTTTACTTAAAAAAATCAGTTTCACAGTTATAAAGTAAATTTAATGTTCGTTTATGATCATTACCTGCCTTATTTTTTTCTTTGTTAAGATGTGTGGGAAAAAATGTTCCATGCTTTTCTATAGGTATTTAGCCTTTTTTAAATTTTTTTTTATTTTTAATTTTATTTTTTATAAACATATAATATATTTTTATCCCCAGGGGTACAGGTCTGTGAATCGCCAGGTTTACACACTTCACAGCACTCACCATAGGTATTTAGCTTTTATTGCTACTGATACTACTCCAGGCTTGAGATTCGGGACAGAATCACTTCTTTCAACAGCTCCTTTCACCACTTTTTTCTTTCACAATTACCTTAATATTGAGTGATCAGCTCCAAAACACCCAGGTAATCATTTGATTGCAAAATATTTCGTTAAATTTGGGAGATTTAGGGTGATGGAATGCAAACTATTTCCAGATTCGTAAAGTATAAACTCTGGGTCTTCACTGGGCTCTGTGAGGAGATGCAAGTGTACTTTCTTTTGCATTCCCCAATCTGAGTCCTTTCTAACTAGCTGGCCAAAATTAACGAAGACCCCTCTGTTTTTCCATCTGGCTTCTACCGCTAAGTAGAGTATTAATTTATATTTATAGACATTTGACTTCAGTAGCCTCCTCTGAAAATTTTGGGAAGCTCCCTGTTGTGACCACAGTAATGTTCTCTAGCTTTCAAGTCTTTTTATGTTTAAACCCTGCCTACAGTCTTTGCTTCGTGTCATTCAATGATTGTCACCTTCTTGATACACCATTTTCCCCAGGTCCTTGTGCTTTGACACATTCTGTTCTCCCTCTGGAATGCTCTCTCTTCTCCAAAACCGCTCCTCATTACATCAGTGTGGCCATCTCTTACTCATTAATCAAAATTCAACTCATTTTACCTTTAATAAGAAGCCTTTCCAGACAAAGACAGATACACCTTCTTCTTATAGTTTCTAGATTTTTATACATGATCGCTGTTTTTAAAATATCTTGTAAAACAATTGTTTTTACTATTGGATTGTTAAATCTTTTAAAGCAGAATCTATGTGTATTCATTTTAGAATCTCAAGTCCCAGTAAACACCCATAAATGCTTATAGACTACACCAATAAATCAACAAATGAAACATCCTAAAGCTAAAGAAAGCAAGTGCTATTTTTTTTTCTCTTTAGTTATCTAGGTAGGCATCTTCCCAACTTACACAAATTAATATGATTATAATAATGTCTTTTTTTTTTTAATTTTTATTCATTTGACAGAGAGAGAGAGAGATCACAGGTAGGCAGAGAGGCAGGCAGAGAGAGAGGGAAGCAGGCTCACCGCTGAGCAGAGAGCCCGATGCGGGGCTCGATCCCAGGACCCTGAGATCATGACCTGAGCCGAAGGCAGAGGCTTAACCCACTGAGCCACCCAGGTGCCCCGATTATAATAATGTCTTAATGCCAAAACAAATAATCAAACAAACCCCCAAACCTAACCATTTTCATTCTTAACATAGTCTTCCCTGATTTCACCATCTTTCAAACTTCCATAATTTCCATGTCCTTTTTATTCTGGCCTTAACTATATTAGTCCTTTTGTTCTTTTTTTCTGATTGATCACTTTCTCTTTAAAAACTCCTTAAGCCTCAGGGTGACTGGGTGGCTCCCTTCGTTAAGCATCCAACTCTTGATTTCAGCTCGGGTCATGATATGAGAGTCCCTGCAGCAGGAAGTCTGCTTAAGATTTTCTGTCCGTCCCTCCTTTTGACCCTCCCCCACAAGCAGGATCCTGCACAAGCACACCTGCTTTCTCAAATAAATAAAAAAATCTTTAAAAAACAAAACAAAACAAAACCCTGAAGCCTCATGTTTCACCATCACCAACTGCTAATTTCACTAATATATTTTTTCAATGGTCTGTTGTGTGTCATTTGCAAACATGTATGTAAAAATTTAAGTAAATATAAGGTAATTAGACACGAGCATAAATGGAAATCCATTGTATTACATGTTTACAGGCAGGGACAGGATAACTATGGCTACAGGCAATTTATCTGACTTTCCTTTAGCTTTGGGGAGTTTCAGTGTAAGAATTTTTAAGTGTTGGATATTTTCACTCATCATCATTATTGCATAAATCATTTCCAGATTGGTTCTTAGACAGTTATTTTTCTGTGGTCTTGTGGCAACTGAATATCTCAGATTTTTTTTTTTTTTTGAATAAGACAAAATTTTGATTTTTTTTTTTGTGTGTGCGTGAGAACTTTATTACATATGCAGGTAGGTTTGTACAGTTATCATGTTTTAATAATGTTATAGATATATATAAACATACATTGTCAATACTATTTAACTAGAATCTGTTACTGGCCTCAGCAAAGGTTGATTATTTAAAATTTGAACTCTTTCCTAGATTTATTGTGATATTTTTCATAAATAGCAAGTGTATAGCATGACTTTTATTTATTATGTGGTTAAATATTTATAGTAATTAAGACGAACTCTATTGAAACATAAAGTGTAAAGTCATGAGAAGTAATTTAACTATTTAAGGATCCAAATCTTGTCACTTAATTAGTACATAACTAAACTTTAACAAGCATGATATAGTCTTATTTCAATATTTAGCATTTCTGAGATTTTTTTAAAAGGTGAGTTTGGCTCACTATCAGTTTTCAAAACTTTTATTTATTTATTTGAGAGAGAGAGAGCATGAGAGAGCAGGAGTGGGGGCAGGGAGGCAAGGAACAGAGGGAGAGGGAGAAGCAGGAAGCCTGGTGCATAGGTTGAGATCCTGACCTGAGCCCAAGGCAGACGCTTAACTGATGAGCCACCCAGGTACCCCGCCTATCAGTTTTCAAATCTTTATTTATCTGATGGTAGGTTAAATTGAAAGGGCAAGGGAGAGGTGGTTTAATGAGTTTCTAGGGGATAACTAAAATTAAAATGTACACAAAGGCTTAGATTTTAGAGTAAAGTATTTAAAATTATATTTATTATGCAAAAGAAGAACATTTTATCTAATATGTTATATCTATCTCACAAAAACAAAGATTTCATTCAAAACAAAGTTAAAATTTAATCCTGCTACAAAGAACTAATTTAAATGACAATTAAGGGTCCATCTATGTATGATATTTAATTCACTAAATATGAATTTATATTGTAGATAATGGAGTTTCATTTCTCTTTTTTTGAATTTTATTTGTATTTTTATTTACTTTCTTCTTTTGAATTTCAAATCTTAATTTAAATTTACAAAAATTTTTGATATCTTAATTTTAAATCGTTTTAGATGGAAAGACATATAAAATATATGAATTACAGTGTTATAAAATAATTAGAAAACATAATGCAACATTTTTCTAGGAAACACCGTAATATTGGCCTCAGTGGTAACCAGTGTCATCTGCGGTGTCATGAAGCAGACGCCTTAGGGTAGGTTTGTCAGGTTTAGCAAATAAAAGACGTGACACCTAAATACTGCATGGGACATATGTATACTACAAGATATTCATTATTGATTTGAAATTCAGATGTACCTGGGCACTCTGTATTTCCTCTGCCAACCTTGCTCAAAGGGTTTTGGAAGTCCATACGTAGTCTTGGGGTTCCTAACCTGTTTTAGTGTGAGCGGTCAGCCTTCCAACCCCTCTCTGAGCCAGTAGTTCCTGTTTTTAATCTGCTATTTGTTTTGATGTAGAAGCAACTGAATCATGTTAGGGGAAATCATATCATTAAGAATATTAAATAAACAGCCATTTTTACACACAGTTTCTAAGTCGTGTGTATTGTGTGTGTCTTTCTTGAAAATGAACTTGTATAAATTGTGTTGTAAGTATTTTAGTGACCAATCCAGAAGATTTTCCACTTATTTCCATGGCTTAATTATCTAAGGTTTTACTTAAATTATTTTGAAATTGTATTTCTGTTTCAGTAGGTTAGTAGTGCTTAATTAGATGTATGTCTACATATTTTTTGAAGGAAGGTCTTATGTATTTATTTTTGAAGTTTTTCCTATCTTTGGTGGAATTTATGCTTGGTTTTCATATAAAAGACAAAGTTGCACACATCACTAATAGTTGATCGAATATCACGGTACAATGATGTTTGTTGCGGATAGATCTATATGATCCCTATACCTGTAGGAATGACCAATCCCATTCAGGCATTTTTTCATGCCTTCTGTTTTGAAAATTAATGCTAATTTCAACCTTACAGAGAAATAACTAATTTGATCTTATAATGTTGTTTTGAAGGAAATTAGTTGAAATACAAGTGTCTAAATGTCAGTAAATGTTATCACTCATGATTCTAAAAGGAAAAAAGAACTATTTATTCTTTAAAGGAACATATAGATATCTTGTTAGAATTCTAGATACATAGAATAATGTTATTTATTTAACTTGAATGAAAGTATTCTTTGTTATTACTAAAGTCAGATAGTTGAGTGGATTGTCTTCAAAAGAAATTTCAAGGATACTTCTTCATTACCAGTATAAAAAATGTGATTTTCAAATAGTTCTGGAACAAATCAGTGTTCATATTTTAGTGGATTATGATTCCAGGAAAATTTTAACGATATCGTAAACATAAAGGGCCACATATGTTAGAGTTCCATTGCCTCATTATATACCAGTGTAGGGTGGAAGCATTTAAAAACTAATTTAGTCTCCAAACTCCATTTTAAGACACCAATGAGGCAAGATGGTTTTGTTCATCAAAGAGAGCCTGATGGAGTGGCCAGAGTGTGCTGGGTAGGGTCATGTCCTATTAATTTTTCCCTTCAGAGAAAATTTGTTAAGCTTCTGAGTCATAATTTTCCACATTTCTAGATGAACGTGGAATAGATCCCTTCAATCTACAAAATTTTATGCAATATCTTGCCATAGTAGATTTTTACTTTTCCCCAAATATTTTAACTTTAAAGTGTAATGTTTTTAGCATTTAAAAACAGATATTTAGAATATTGACAACTCTTGTGTTTAGATGGAAAATTATGCACGATTATTGTTTTTAGCTATCTTGCTTAAATCAATTTAGATAATGATAATAATCAAAGTGTATTGTCTAATTAAAGGAGCTGATACACTATCACTGGTTTTTGCTATAGAGTTCAAATCACTCTTAATTAATCTAGTTAATTGGAGTCAAAGATTTTTAAACCAAACAAAACTGAGTTACTATAATTTTACATCTACCCTCTCAAAAATATTAGTGGTACTTGCACGGTTGCCATAGCCCACAGACCAGAAACTTTCTAGTGAACCAGTTGTAAATGTACCAACACCTTTGTGTGAAGGTAATTTTAAATTACACATCCCACACACACACACAAACACATGCAAGTATATAGAAACTTCTAAAAGCTTATGGATTCTCTATCTAGAAGGAACCCATGATGTTTCAGGGGATTCATTTCCTCATGCAAAGCTATGTAAGGGTCATGGTATATTGTCACAGTTGTGGAATGTACTTCTGGACAAATGGAAGCTACTATTTTCAAGGTTGTTAAGTCTTTTAATTAACAATAAAATTTAGCTTGAAAATAAACTTTGAGCAATAAATTCTGAAATTTTCACTGATAGCAAATTCAGGTCTTTGCACAATGCATCACTCTACTTGATCTTGGGGGGCACATTCCAGCTTACGAAATAAATTCCTTCTTTGCACATACCATTCTTAGTGAGCAAAGTCATTTTTAATCTGTAGCTTCAAATTAGTATGCGGTCTTCGTCATAACTAAAATAGAGCAGTATGGGTTATGCTGACTATTGTTCAGTAACAAAAATTTAACGGAGTACATTTTAAAGATCTAATTGGCTTTATTAAATGATTCACAATCGGACGGCATCCCTTCTAGCAAATACAAGAGCCCTCCAAGGAATTTTACAAAATGGAAGGTTTTTATAGAAGAAAGGTGGGGCAAGAAAGTTATTAGCAAAAGTAAAGGATTATTCCAGGCAAGGCTGCTTTCCCTTGGGGGAATAAGATAGGGAGGGGTCTTAACATGCAGATTACCTCATCTTCCTTTGGGGAAGGGAGAGGGCACTTGTGTCTGACTCACTGGTGCTAATCGCTCATCAAAAAGTTTCTTCTGACTGGTTAATACTACATCTCTCCGGGAGACTGAAACTGCATTTAGATTAGGTATGAGGCTCCAGTTTAGGAATTTGATCTAAGTGATGTCTTTTTGAAAGATGAAAACGACAGGCAGTGGTTTTCTTTTTAATAGTAGTTAAGGGTGCTAGAATTGCTAGAGCTAGAATCCAGTCTCTGGAAAGAATGTGCTCAACATGCTAGGCTCCTCTCTTAGAAAAGATCCATTTTACTCATTCATTCATGTCAATTTCTCTACCACAAAATTACACTTGCCAATTTCTTACCTCTTCAAATACGCATGAATTTATCTTTTAACAAACACTTATTAATTGCAAATCACATTGTAAGCACTACGTACACTTGACCTGAACACTTGGCTTTAATATGTATCTTTCTTGCACATGTGTTCTGAGGGATTATTTGAGTCATTTATTTCACAAAGTTTTCTTTCTAAAAGACTAATCAAGTTTATATCTGGGAACCACTTTCTCCAGATGAATTGTTTTCCAGATATATTCTATAATCCCTTACTGCTTGACGGAAGGAAGAAGGGAGATTTAGCATGAGGATGTTGTGAATGTTACAAAGTAAATGTAAGAATACAAGTTTATGCTGCACTAAGCTAGTACTATTGGACAAAAGACAACATATATTAACTGAAGGCTTTCGGTCTTTTTATAATTCATAATAAACTATAGCATTTAATCAATTTTTTCATTATATATATATTTTTTTAAAGATTTTATTTATTTATTTAGCAGAGAGAGATCACAAGTAGGCCAAGAGGCAGGCAGAGAGAGAAGAGGAAGCAGGCTCCCTGCTGAGCAGAGAGCCAGATGCGGGGCTCGATCCCAGGACCCTGAGACCATGACCCGAGCCGAAGGCAGAGGCTTAACCCACTGAGCCACCCAGGCGCCCTCATTATATATATCTTAAAATTTAAAATCTTTCTGTCTTTTTTTTTGTGGAAAGGAAACATCTACAACATGAACCATGTACAATTATATTTTAAAATATAAAAGCAAATCTAATACTGTTCAAGGGGTGTTCAAGCAGTGACCCACATTTAGTAGTTACTGCTACTATGCTTATTGCTGGACTTTACAGTTAAACAATAACAACAACAACAACAACAAATTAGCAAGATTTTGAAAGAGAATCCTCGAAAATATCTCAAGAATAAGATAGAGGAAAGTTAAAAGAATTGATTATTAAACTGGACAGACCTCTAATGGAGGCTTGCTTTTAAACGATATTTCAGTTTATGATATGCTTTTACTCAGGGAACAGAGGGCAGGTGTTTCTGACTTCTCTAAGGGTAATGGGCTTTAACTCTTGTCTGCTAGATTCACTTTACATATAAAGAAATATCCTGACCATGAGGCTCATTAAACATTTTAATGTGCTTTGGAGTAGGTTACTGATCTCAGCCTCTGGAATTTTTTTACTGCAGTGGAGTCTCAATCATCTGGGATATTTGAAGGCTGTTCTTTCTTTCAGTCACAGAAATAGGTTAAGTCCCTTCACATATTTATATATTTCTTTAGCTTCTGTGCTTCATACTGTCATAAAGTATAAAAGGTATTTTGCTTCCTGTTATGCAAGTACAGAAATGTGAATATTTAAATTATTACGTTGTCATTTTAATATATTACACCAAACTATTTTTCACCAAGGTAATTATACTATTATACATGGTATAAAATAGGATATCAGTACTGATATTTTTACTATTGTCTTTGCAACATACATGCTTATAGTCATCGATCAGAATTTATAGAGTCCCAAAGTTGAATATTATACTTTACAAATTATCAAAGGCAATAATAGGAGTCCACAATATGAGGAAAAATATGCATCTTGGAACTTTTATCAAAAAATATGTTAAATATATGCATACATATGTATTAAATATAAACACATATATATGTGCTAAACTACAAAAAGTAAATATTTGAGTATCTCTTTTCCTTAAGAGTGATTTTTTTTTCATCCATAGTTCAAACAATAAGATAAAGCTCTTAAATGTGAGATTTCTGTGATTTACTTTGAAGAATAAATGCAATGAATGAGTAAGTAGAAATAAAAAGAAATACTAACAGTCCTTTTCCTATTACTTTAGATTTGACTGAAAAAATCTTTCATCTCTATCAAGTGACCAGTTCCCTACATATGCTGATGAATAGCTAGGGGAAAAAAAACACATTTGTGAATTCAAAAGAAAAAGCAGAAAATTTTCAAGTATGCTTTCATAATTCCGAAACACATGTAGAATACATCATAAAGCATAGAGATTCAATGTATTTGACCCATTCTCTATAGCCTGAAATGCTTCAGCAAATGCATAGCCTTAATATTTAACGCTGTGGAATAGCTATCTTTGGCACTGACTCTAAAATGTAATAACATTGCTTTTTTATATATATGTATATATTTGTGTGCTACTTGTCCAACATTAACCCAGACAACCCCCAAAGATAATGAGTATTTAGTATTCAAACTCAGCTCTTAAAAGCCTTGAAATAAAAATGTATGTGACTATAACTGTAGTAATAATATTTCATTTTCTCTAGTTTGTCTGGCAGTACTTCACATTTGGGAAATTTGCTTCGGAAATGGAGGAAATCTTTCCTCCTTGTCCTACTTTGTTCTGACCTTCAACTTCAGCCCTTAACACTTGTCCTATTCAGATTTACATTTCTGAATTAACAGATAGGTGGGAGAGGTAATTTAATAAAAAGCGATTATATTATTCATACAACTGCTGAAATACGTGCACTTTTAAATAAAAGCAACATACCCGTAACTCTAAGTAGTAATTAAAATATGCATTTAAGCTTATGTTTAGACTTAAGATATCAAGTATAATCTATGTTAAACTTCTTTGTTCTTAAAACTCTGGACTATTTTAATAATATAATTTCATTTTGTATCTTGCTTGAATCAAATGAACATATAATATCCATGCTAATAGCTTTTCCTATAAGTAATCTTTTAACTTAATTAGAAATATTTTATTGATTTAAATATGTACGGGGTTGGCTAATTTCTGCACTATACTATGATGTAGTTTTTCAGTATATTAAGTTTTGCACATAATAAACTACTTTATAGGTTGAGGATAGGTCACTCTTGAGTTTCTTTTGTCCTCGAACTATAAGTGTTCGAGATGTTTCCTATAAATTAGTTTCCTATAAATGAGCATTTTAAGATGCTTCCTCTAAATGAGTATTTTAAGAAAAAACTTCATCCTATAAATAATATCTCTAACTTATTTTTAAGAAAAGTAGTATTTTTATAAGGTGTTCATATTTCCTGGTTGTCCATGAAAGCATAAGATTATGTCTTATGTAATTATTAATAGTGTTCCCTTTTACTTACAAAATTGTTCATCTTGGACAATAAATTATTTGGTCACTGTAATTATTTGTCCAATTCATTTTACAAACCTGAATTTTTACGGTGCTTCATTATTTGAATTTACTGAAGAATTTTAAATTCTGATAGGTATAAACCAAATATATTTATAAAAATCAGATATACTCAAGTATATCATGAAACAGGAAATTTGAATTCAGCAACATAGGAAAATAGGATTTGACTATTTAAAAAGACCAAATTTATATTTGTTTTTATAGAATATTCTCTGTAGCATTATGACCAGGTAAGTTATAATAACTACCATTGTGATTTAGAGCTAACTCATTTTATAATTCATGATATTATTATATAATATTACAAACCAAAATATGTTTTGATTGTTTTTGATACTAACTACTATATAGTACATGTGTATATTCGTTTTCACTTTATTTCTGTCAATGGGTGGTGCCTGACTTTTACAATTTTAATTGATGTGTCAGCTAAACAGTGGCCTAGGGAAGAAATTTTTCGTAGTCTGGTCACAAACTGAGCTTGTGAGGAAAAATAAATGAGAGAATCAGGGAAACAAATTAGGAAAAACATATAACCAGATAATCTACTTGAAACTAATGAAAATACCATAAATGAGGAATTGAACTGACCTGTATGTTCTTACATTTCTGTCAAGAAACTGCAAAAAGAAACAAAAAAAATCCAGCTATTCACCAGATTGAAACAATTCAGTTATGCTCTTTCGAGTAGTTCTTAATTTTTAATTCTCTCTCTCTATATATATAATTTTATTATAATTGATTTTCTGCAACCAAATTGCCTCTTATCACAATTGTACAGTTTTCAATACCTTTTTATCATATGTCTGCTATGTGCCAGATACTGACCTAGGGGATGCTGTTTCTGTTCTCATTGTGCTCATTGCCAACTATAAAGATTATGGATAGGTGGGAAGAAATACCCATTATCATTATAAATAAATAAAATGCTTAACATCATAAAACCTAAATGATTGAATTTAGAAATTCTACTTCAGAACTCAATACATTTTATAAGACTGGGCCAAATTCAGTATTTTTTTCTCTTTTCACCCTTACCTTCTTTATAAGAAAACTGATTCCTTTTAGGGGATGAATTTTTTTTTTTTAATTTTGTAGACATAAATAGGTTTGGTTTTTGCATAATTTCAAAGATGAGATAAAGTAAACCTAGAAAATGTAAAATATCCTTTAGCTTTTTAACTACATAAACATTTTCTGGTATAGTTTTCTGTATTATATATTGATTTAATAAATATAATTTAGAATTTATTGCACCAAACATAAACCAGTTGTTCATAGTAACAACTCTAGAATGTTTAAGAGCCACACATATTTTTCTACACTCTGATCATGCATAAGTAGTGAAGTGAAGTAGGGATTGTTTAGTATGTCACTTTAAAAGGTTAGTCTGCACATTACTGGTGGTTGGTATATAAAGTATATATCTCCCACACAAAACTGATGTTTTAAAAATCAAAATTGTCATTTTTAGAAAGCCAAGCACCAGAATGACTTGACTATTAGAAACCAAGTTTACCACTGAAATATTTTGACACTACATGGGTCTGGTATAGGGACACAACTTATTTCCAGTTATATTTGTTTCTTTTACAATGACATGCACTTCTAAAACTCCAAAACCCAGGCTCCTTTTCTTAGAGTATTTTTCTTTCTTTTTCACAGCACGGAAAAGGATATGCTAGTCAATTCTACAGGATTTACCTGAAGCAGCATGATTTGCACAAAGTCGACCAACAAAAGCATCAACTTTTCAACTTCATTATCTTGGCCATCCAGTTAGTTGTGTGTAACTGAGTATTAGATTGCCGGCGGAGTCATCGTGGCCAATTATAGGACCTAATTGCTCTCAGCAGGCCTGAGAAATGAGTTGAAATGTGCAGAACTGTAGAAACTTTAGAGGCAACTGATTTTGCCTCTCCGATCAGTGTGTGCCTGTTTACAGCACTATATATCTTTCTCTCTCCAAATGTCACTGAGCCCTTTAGATGTTTATATTCACCACGAGAAGCCAGTCATAGAGATAAAGGAAATTTGTGCATTATAAATGCAATATCACTGTTTTAAACTTGACTGTTTTATATTATTTTTGTGTGATCAAGTGTTCCCCAAACTATTCCAACTTTACAAGAGAGATTGTGATTATGTTCTTTTCACCTGTGGGTTATAAAAAATGTTGTATTCTGAAGACCCACAAAATATCAAAGACATTCTGTAGTTTATACACCGTGTTGCAAAGTGTTTACTGTACTATTTCAAAGCTTCTAAATAAATATAAAATATATATATTATATTATATAATTTTCCTAAAATGTGGTACAACTCAGTTGGTTTTTAAATGGATTCATACAGTCCACATCATACAGTAAAGTAAAAGGTAATTCAGGGTCCCAAAGATAAACTTACTAAGAAAAAAAAATCATTAATAATTTCATCCCAATTTTCATATCTTACTCAACCCTGTTTTTCCTTGTTTAAAAGAAAATGAAGCTCTAAGCTACAAAATTTTGTCAAGAACTCATACTGAATTTTCAATGCCAAAGATATAGCTGTCGATGTTATCAAAAGAGCACTGAACATGTAATAATATCAAAATCTCTAACAATCTACATTCTTTCGATTCTATTTCTATGGCTTTGAATTTAGAATCATTTAAAGTTTTTATAAGGAATCTATAAATTCTCCTGTATTTGTTGTTAGAAAAAAACAAAAGCAAATATTGGGTGTCTGTACATTTTGTGATGTAAAATCTGACATTGAGATGACTATTTTAAGAAGTCCTCAACCATAGAACTCACACAGAATTTTATTTTACATAGTTTTACATAGTTTTGTGTCTCCTAATAACACATGAATATAAAATCTATTTATAACTCTATATGAATATATAGAGATATATCAATATCTGAACTGGTAAAGAGTAAGTGTAAGATATAAGGGATCTCTAAATTTAAAATAAATAAATTTGGAGATAGAAACATGATATGTTATTGTTTCAGTATTATCTTACATGTGAAAGTTTTATAGCTTAAATATAGCCAGTGTTTTATTAATGAAACAAATTCTCCCAGAGTCAACCTTGAAAGGTTAACCTTGCCTCTTATTTTGGGGTCAATGAAGTTAATTATTAAATCTGTTAAGATGTACTTCTCTTTCTTTTACGTATTTTTCTTTTTTTTTCCCCCTGCTGTTGTTTATTGCTTAACTAAGAGAGAAATTAAGAGAGAAAAATCCGAGAATTTGAGATAATCTTCTTAGCAAAAACCAGAATTCTCATAGCTCCCCTCTAAAAAAGCCTTCAACATATCTGAATGCTTGTCCAATACAAATTACAGATCAATTTGGCAATATTTACCTCAATTGTCAACTGATCTTGTGAATTCAGTGACAGTTTGAGCTGTGCTGTATTATTAAGGAACAGACTAAAACTTAACACATAACAAATGTTTCCCACCCAGTTTTATGGTCATTTAAATGGGAATATATTCCTTCGATTTAACATTAGAATGCATACACATATTATATGTCCTTGATATGTATATATTTGAGTGGATTTTGGCATCACTCATTTGACTGTTATCGAATTATAGATATTAATACATCATAATCCCAATCATTTTATATATTGAAATAATATGTGTAGTGTTCCAGCCTTTTGGGGACCCTTTAAAATATATAAAACTAATCCATCACATATGACACAAAAAGCACACACATTCAAACAAGTGCAGCAGTAACATTTTCTCAAACTTTTGGCACTACTACATTAATATTTTGAATGATAGACTATTTTAGTAAGGTTCTGTTTCTATATAATTTAGTTGGATAAACGTCTGTTTGTTGTAATTGCTTTTTAAACAAGAAAATGATTTTCTTGTTGAGTCACTCTGCTTTAATTAAAACCTTTCATTCATCATTTTACAATTATGGGGGAAAACACACATCCATCTGCCTCATCACATGCATTAAAAATAAGGATATTCTCACTTTATGTATTACAGTTATATTCATTCGTTCAACCTTAGGAAAGTTTCCTTAATTATTTAGCCCTTTATGTCATTGTGTATAATCTCACTTGAACAAATTTTTATGCCATATATTTATGCATTAGTTTTTTATGTCATAGTAACAGTTCTAATTTGCATTTAAATTCTTAAATTATATCATTAATCTACAAAAACAAACAATAAGAAAAAAACAAGGAAACTTTACCTAATATTTGGGAAAAATAGAATTATTTAAAACAAAACACTAAATTTTAGTTATTAATCAATTTTCTATTGCATCCAGAATAAATCAGAAATTACAATTGAGTAAAGATATAATTTAAGCAAATTGGCTAAAGTGTTACCTACCAATGATGGTGGAACTATAAAACAGAAAAATGCAATCCTCCAATAGTAAAGTTTTCCAAGTTAAAGTTTATTAGAGTAGCATGAAAAGGAATTTTAGAATAGCTTTTCTATTTAATCCAGTTGTCCTAGTATCCAGTCTTATATAACTTTATACTTATCAAAGGAAAATAATATCTAAATTATTAGACAATATTTCATCAATAAATTATTTCCAAAACAAATAATCATGATATTTACTCCTTGATAACATGGTTAGTTTTAAAATAGTAAGAATGTCAAAATATTTTCCTGTGGAAACAGTGTCTTAATGTTTCAAAGGTATGTCAAACGACAATTTTTAGAAATATTTTATCCATATGTGAAATTCTAATTTTTACCTTATAAACATAATTCTGTGAAATCATTTTAAATCCAGTACTTAAATATCATGTCAGAATTACTTAACAGATATAATGGTGTCACTATAAGTGTATCATCTTTCTTGGGAAATATGAAGGCAATATGTTATATTGTTTTTTGAAGATATTAAATGCAATGCCTTTATCAAACATTGCAAATTAAGTACTATAGGAGAAGATTTAAATATTTTAATTACTCATCCTCTTGCTTTATTTCTTAATAGTGTTATAATTTGACATCAGATTTTCTGTAATGTAGAAACTCTCCTATCTCTCCGACAAGAGGAGGAACAAAAATCATCACAATTCTCAACAAAAACTTTAATAACGGCATATGCATTGTACCATTTCACCTTACAAAAAGTATTTGCTAGAGTAAAGGTAATATTTAATATAATTACCCAGAATATTGCAAATGTTAGGCAGGATAAAGAAAATTATGATACTGAAGGATAAGAGCACTGTTAATTGTCATTTCATGTGGTTTTCTTTCTTCCCCCTCATATTTCTACATGTGCTTTTAACACCCCAGGAAGTCAAAAATATTTAAAACATTGATATACTTGATAATTTTTCTGAAAATCCTATATTTTTCATATTGCAATTTCTTGGGTTCTTTATCTTTTTCAGCTAATTTTGTAGTGGTAAAGGCTTTGCACTTAACATCCTTTTTATGTTCCTTTTTAACAAGGAAAAACAGAAAATGACAAAATTCCATATTTTTTATGTCATGGAGTAGTAAAATTATTTTATATATTGTTAGCACTTCAAAGAATTTCCCTCTGCTAGGTCCAACAAAACGCTGATATAGTAATTTGTGAAACTACTGTTCAATAGAGTATTTTTTTTTTCTTCTAAAACTTGGCATAGGTTTTAGATTATAGCATTCTATGAGGATGCTGGTAGATGGGAGCCGCCAGAGTATTGCAGGCAATAATATGACTAAAACTCTAATACCTTTAGTGTGCATGCATGTATTTCTAACCACTGTTATTTTTTAAGTATTTGTAAAATTAGAAAAATGACTTTTATTTCTTGAAAGCTTGTCACATGCTTCGTTTGAAGTTTTACACTCCAGATGTTTTTGAGTTGCATGAAAATTTTGCATTAATGATGCAATATTAAAATTTCACATGAGACTCAAAAATTTCTGAATGATAGAACTCAGACTTCCAATACATCCGTACATCGTGGAGCTGAAAGTAAGCAGGGAATTTCAGCTCTGAACACATTTTGAGACAGTTATCTGTGAGTGAAAACAGGGTATTATAACAAAAGATGAGTTTAAATCTTAACTATAGTGTTTGTTACTGTGAATGCTATAATAATACATAAGTAAAATGAGTGTAAATGTAATATATTATTTTATACTGCTGTATACATATGAAATAAATAAAACTAGGATACATATTATGCCATTTTTCCATGCATGGGTCTTCCACTGACGTCCGTGGGAGCTTTGAATAAAAATCAGTGGCAAAATATGGCCCTAAGTTTAAAAACAACTAATGCTGATTTAGTAATTTTAGTCTTAATATAACAGGTCTAAGGGGACATCTGTTCAAAACTGAGTCTTAGTCAAAGAAACATATGCTAGGTTTAAAGGATTTCATGATATTTATTCTTCTGAAAGTAGACATTTAGATCCATATGATTCTCATGATTCCTACAATGAATATTTTATATATATATATATATATATATATATATATATTTCCACCTAATGTAAATTTTTTTAAAATTTTTTTTTATTTGTAGCAATACCAAGGGTCCACAGGGAATGATATAGAGAAGTTGTACACAGGATATGAGTGCCTTCAAGCAATAAGAGGAAAACATTATATCTAAAATTTTAGAAATTATTTCATATTTAAAGTCAAAGGAATCGTAAGAAAAAATAAAATACAGATGGGTATCATTATTCAAGAAAAAAATATAAATTATGGAATAGATTTTTTTATAATGTAAAAATAATCTGAATGAATCTTACAGAAATTTACAGTCTGAAACAGCTAAAAGGTAATAGAAGAAATGTGCTTTGTAATCTCGTGTGGTTTATGTAACTGATTTTCTTGAGTTCAGACTACATGTATCTGGACAGAAATTCATTTTATGAAGCAATGAGAGACAGGACTAAGTTCTTCTTATATTTGGACATCAAATAAAGCCAACCCTATGGTGGAAAAGTACTAATTGAAATACACAGGAATGATGATTCTCAATGAAACGTTGACAGCTATACCTGCAAGTTACTTTGTTTCCCTAGACCTGTGCCGCCTATCACTTCACTTACTTTTACCCTTTCTGGGAATCATATCATGGAATCTTCCATTTAACCAAGACTATGAATTTTCAGACACAAAAATTAACTTTTATTAAATTACACACCTATAGTAAGGTCCAACAATGAGGGGAGGTAGGGATGGATAGAAGTAATATCTGCCTTCATGAAAATTCTAGTTTGCCTTGAGAACCAAAGAACTCATAGGAAAATACTGAATAATTAAATGGTCAAATAATTAAGTAATCAAATTTGTGGTTAAAACCCAACTGTGGACACGGGAGTAATTCAATATAGTAAGATGAGAACATAAAACAAAACTATAAGTAAATAGAATAGTAAAAATGTAGAATAGAAGAGTATGAAAGCACATCACTCATGGTAAAAAAACAAATAGTTCTCTGTGAAACATTTTATCTGATACATGTGTGAAATAGGTCACAATGTGAAATATATTTCTTGTTGTGAATCATTGCCCAAATGTTTGAAAAGCACTGCACCATATGATCACTATTTCAAATTAAATTTATTTAATGCTGTAGAAAGTGAAGGAAGATCTTATCAAAAAGTTCTTTAGCATCTGAATCTTGATCTTTATCTTTGTAAAATATGAAGTACACTTAGCTGTAAAAGTCTTATGAGAATTCAGTGAACTGACACGTGAAATGCATAGCACAATGCTAATGCACATTAGGTAGTGTATTTTACTATTAATATCACTTTCATCCTTTTATCACTATTCTTGATACCAGAAGTATGGAATACAGTCTACAAATGGAAATTGTTCCTTTCTCAAAACTCTAGACTGCTTTCAAGTTGTATTTAAGCAGTGCTTATTGCAAAATCTCAACATGCAAGCTGACTTGCCTTTGGTATCCACTCATTAGCTCAGTTCACCTTTGCCTCTCTATTTATTGGTGGTTTGGAGTCCAGGAAATAAAACTCACAGCTGCTGAGTTCCAGTCATTTCCCTTTGCAACTCTCAAATAGCCCTCTATTCCTACTATTGAAAAATATATGTGTGTGATTGCACTAGGATATATTTACCTGATTTTTCTCCCTCAACCCCTAATGTGCTTTTTGAATAACTTTCTATTTCCATGCAAATAAATGTTTGTTGGAATTACTGAATAACTGACAGAATGATATTTTTTTGCATATGATTTATATTATGAAATGAATTTGAGCAGTGTGAAATAACAAAAATTCAACTGAGTAAATTTTAAAGATCTGACTTCATTGAACAATTCATAAATCAGGCAACATCCCATCTAAAAAGTAGAAGAGAGCTCCGAAGTGCTACAGAAAGGGAAAGGTTTTTAAAGCCAGGACAAGGGAGTCATAAACAAAATAAAGGATTATTTCAGGAAAGATCACTTCCCTTTGGGGAATAAAAGGATCTTATTATGTGGGTTACTTCACTGGTGCTGAGCAGAAAATTCCAGATAGACTAATTAAGATTGCATTCCTGGGGAAGGTTGAAACTGCAATTAGGTTAGGAATAAAGCCCCCATTTGGTGATGTGGGCCTAGCAGAAGTGAGTGCATTTTGGACCTGTGGCTTCCTTTTTAACAATTCCTTCCTTTTGATCAGACTGTCAGCTTGACTGAGAGATGTGATCAAAATTCAAGGCATTAGCACCACTCTCAGCTACCACTTGGCAGTTTCTGTTGTTTCTTTTTGTGGTATCCATAGGTCATGGTTCCAGGTTCACAGTCCTTAAATTTGTCATTCTCTTCGCTTCTTTTCTGGAATTCTAGTCTTAGGGAGATCATTTTCTTGGTGGTTAGCAACTGTGAACATGTATTTAAGGCTTTTGAGTGAATACAATGCACTAGGGCGATTATTACGATTATAATAGGCGGGATATTTTTAATGTTTGGAGTGCACTTTGGAGCCATGGTCCCCAAAACCCAAGCCAATCAAAATCAAACGAGTCAAAGACCCCACTAAAGGGGTCTTTTTAAGCCAAGTGGCTTGCTCAGGGATCCAAGTGCCCAAGATTCAACTTCCTCAGAAGTGTTAATCCAGGTTCAGCAGGTGATGGTGGCCACAGCACAGATACCTCCTTACTCAGCTGAAAGAAAATCGAGGACTTTGTTTTCAAGAATGACCGTGTTCAGAAAGTCTAAGTCTGAGTTGTTGGGTAGCTATTGTCTTAGCAACAGATTCTACACTATCTTCAAAAGTTAAGGAGAGGGATCTGATCATATTCTCATTGACATTTATTCCTAATCAGGGAAGTATGGCCCTGCCAAAGGAAGCAAATTCTGAGTCAAATTTTGAGATGAATACATTTGCCCCTTCAACCCAGGGATCAGTTGGATTTCAGCACATTCAGAGAGTAAATCTCATAGCCTAAAATAAAGAGTTATTCTGAATACCTTATAAAGATGTGTGCTGCTGGAGAGATCTCTTAGTGATTGGGAGCAGATCCGATCTAGATACTCATGGGAATGTGAGAGTGTGATTGTACAAAGATCTACATAGCTATATGAGTTGAATTGCATAAGTAGAGTTATAATTGGAGAAAGGAAAAAACAAGGCACTAGATGTTCTGTCATAAAAGTTGAACTTGGTAAAAGACTTCTAAGAGGGACTGACTGAAGCTCACCACCATTAGCATGGTCTGGGAAGTATGGATGAGGGTGTTAGATTTCCAGGCCAATGCTAGAGTAAAGGAAAGACACAGAAGAAAAAAAAAAAAAAAGCTTTCATGTTCAGTTAAAGGAGGAAGTTTTAATCTGGTGTGTTGGGTGGAAGTAGTCTATCCTAATGTCAGCTACTTGTATTCTTTGTCAGTTTGATTAAGGGGTCTTCAGTGTCTGTACAGGACCAGATGTCAGGTAAAGCCTTCTTTAGCTGTGAGATGTGTATGTACCATAGACTCGGTGCCTTCCAGTTTTGCAGCAGTGTTGGTGGTTCAGAGTGCTTGGTAACATCCCTTCCAGTGGCGTTCAAGAGGAGTCCTCTGATGATAATGTTTCCAGAATATCTAGTCACCAGGCTTCAGACAATGGCCAACAAACAGGATCCTTTGAATTAGGATCTGGGAGGGGTTCTTTAATCGATTGATACTCTTCAGCATAAGGCATTAAATACTTGCAGTAGCTAGCTATACTAGCAAGACAATGCGGGAGCAGCAGAAAGTTGTATACCAATAGACATTAGTGTACCAGTGACTATCTCATGTAGAGTTAGTTTATGTTTCCCAAAGGGGGTCTGAGAACAGTCAACAAGGCCAGAGGCAATACTGTAGGTGAAGGGAGTCCAGTAGTTTCAACAAGCATAGCGATTTTGTGTTTGACAATACCGTTAGTTTTCTCGACCTTGCTTGATGATTGAGGATGATAGGACTAGTAATCATTCCAAGAAGTCTGCAACATTTTTGTTAAGGCTCAGATGATTCATCCAGTGAAGTGGGTGCCTCTATCACTGGAGACTACAGAAAGTAATCCCCAAGTGGAAACACATTCTCTAATAATTTCTTTGTCACTCTGAGAGCATCAGCTTTGTAGCAGGGGAAAGTTTCAATCACCCAGAAAACATGCAGAAAATAACAAGTACATATCAATAACCTACAGTAAGTGGCAACTGAATGAAGTCCAGCTACAGGTGCTTGAAAGGACCAGAGGGAGTAAGTCTGAGGCCTCGTGGGACAAAAATAGTTTCTCTATGATTATAGATCTGACAGGTTAGATGTTGGTAGTAAACTATTTGCATAATTTTATGGAAGTTGCTACACCAATGTATATTCATAATTTCAGTAATGTTAAAGGCACCGTGGTGGATAAAGGAATAAAAACCTGAAAATTGGGGTTTACTAGAGGGCCGGGAAAAACCAACCTCTTGGGTTTCCCATTGCCCCAACTGTTTATTTAATTTACAGCCATTGTTTGCCCATCTTATTTTTTCTGATTCAGGATCAGACAATTGCTATGTTACAAGTGTCTCAAGATGACAAAAGTCTAGCAATGAGGGGTTATTTTTTGCTGAAGCAGAAGGAGTTCACCACCTGAGTTGCGACTTTTACAGATTCCATTGTTACTGTCTCTGCATGAAAGTTAGCTAGATTTCCCTGACGTTCATTTTCAGTCTTTTTCATGTGGAACTCAATTTTGATGACAGCAATTTCAGAAGGTAAAAGAATAGCAGTAAGAAGTTCATTTACTCATGGTCCTTTTTTGATTAGGGTCTCAGAGGACATAAGAAAATCCCCTGGTTTCTATAACATCCCCAAATCATGGATTACCCCAAAGGCATACTGGCTGTCAGTATAAATGTTAACAGTTTATCCTTCCGATAACTGGTATGTTCTGGTAAGGGCCTGGAGCTCTGCTTGTTGGGTTGACTTAGCTTGTGGGAGATTCCCCTTTCAAGTAGTCCTTGATGGATAGTAACAGCATAAACAGCTTTGATTTCTTTCTTTATTTCTACAGTATGATCTTTAAACAAACAAGATTAAATCAAGATAATAAAGGAGTGCCATGTAAACTCTCCGTTTTCAGTATCTGTTGCACTGAATGGATTTTTCCCCCCAATGGTTGTAATTGTAGACATCTTGAAGTTGTCATTTCTTAGGTTGGCAGACCCTGTTCCCTAGATCTGTCCTTGGGTGGTTCAAAATTGTTTTATTTTTTTCTTTTCTTTAATTAATCAAAGCTTTTATTTCCTCATAACGAAAACTAGGTTTTTAAATTTACCACCAAACTAAAGCAGTTCATACTAATCTGTGACTAAATTAGTGTTTCTAAAGGGGCACTTAAATTTTAAAAGAAATGTAATTAATTATTAATTACTTCATGTAAAAATTCTATTGAGAATATTGTATAGATGAAGACAGTTTTTAGTTTGCTTCATCTTACATATTTACTTTTCTTTGAGAGAGTAGTTGCTAATCATTGGATCATTGCTCACCTAGTCTGCCTGGGAATAAGAAACATTTAATGAATGTCACAATTATCTAATTTGGAACACCATCTCCATCCGCTTGCTTCTTTACCATGATGAGTGACTCTTCTCTTAATCAATGAAAAGAGGGATGGAAACAAGCATTGGTGTAGTGAACTACATAAGACTGAAACTGAATTTTATTCTAGAAGTGTGAGAGTTTTTAATATTCTTGTTGTGTTTCCTAATTAATAATGGAATGAATGGCCAACTTCAAGATTTTCTGGCAATATACTTTTCTCAAAATTGATATTTGTGTGTGTGTGAGTGTGTGTCTGTGTGTCTGTTTATGTCTGTATGTATGTGTCTGTGATGGGGAGAGATATTAACCAACACAAAGAGACTCATGGAGGAATGCATGGATAAAACCACATTATAGGCAAACATATATTCTATACACTCTATTAATTAATCTTTAGACTATCAGAATGTCTGGTTGGAAGGTAATGATATATTTGATCTTCAAGAAGCTGGCATGACCTTTTCCACATGTAGGAAATCAATGATCCAATTTCTTCTGGCATTTTGTGGTCACACCCTTATTTTATACTGGCTACATGGACCACAAAGAGACAACACAATGGTTATAATAAAATATATTAAGTAAAGTTGAATTAGAGAGAGAAAGTGAGAAATAAGAGAGAGAGGGAGAGAGAATACAACCACTGCCTTCCTTCATTCTCCAGTAAGCTTTAAGAGACTGAGAAACAGTTATGATTTTTAAAGTTTATGTAGTCATATACATATGTAAGTTAAAACAAGGAGAAAGCTACTGAAAATAAATGATGGTTGGGTAATTCTAATTAAAATATGATAAAGACTGAGGTAAAATGAGATACCTTAGAAAGGAGTAAAACAGGAGAATCTGGGTGACTCAGTTGGTTAAGCATCCGTCTTTGGCTCAGGTCATGATCCTAAGGTACTGAGATTCAGCCCAGTGTCAGGCTCCCTGCTCAGTTGGGAGCCTGCTTCTCCCTTTCCACTCCCCCACAGCTCATGCTCTCTCTCTCTCTGTCTCTCACTCTGCTGTCTCTCTCTTTCTCAAATAAATAAATACAATCTTAAAGAAAAAAAGGAGTAAAACAGAGAAAGGATATATAAATTTTATTTTAAAATATACAGATACCAAACTATCTCATTGGGATGTTTCTGTAGAGGTGTGTTTTATGTCCATTGTTTCTCTGACAAGGATGTATGGATTTACATGACAGTGTTTGCAATATTTTAAGTTCAAAGGTGTCTCAATAATCTTGAGAAAGTCCACTTGCAATTATAGGAACCAGAACAGGGGAGAAACTGGAAATGCCATTAAGAGATCTTGCAGAATCATGTGCACTGGCATAACATTTCATTAAGTTAGATGACAAGTTTACAGCACTGTGATTATTAGTCAAGAGTATTGCTGCTGAGGTGGTTAGTATGTTTTCAATTACAAGTCAGGTAGGTGGAGTGATCAAGGATATTAGCTATTTTTAAAATTTAGATATGTAGCGTAGTTTTAGTTTCGATATAATACTTCCTTTAACACTCTAGAAGAGTCTATTCCAGTATTAGAAATAATAATAATTAAGAGATGAAAATAAATGCTGCAAATAATGACACTTTATGATTTAGATGATGTTATGAGATAATTCATAACAATAAAAACAGAAAAAAAAGAGAAATTGGGATAATGAGAAACCTATTGTTGTTGTAAATCTAGCTAGGAAGCAAGTGAGCACAAGTAAATTACAGATTGGACTAGTAAAAATGGAGGTGGAAGGACAGAATTGAGAGACAATTGAGAAAGCAAACAGATGGTATTTCCTCCCTGGGTAGGTGGTCAGATGACTGATGAGGGAGAGGGAGAAGTAATTATGACTGGGAGTTTTGGTTTGTCTGAGTGGATCATGCTGCCTTCAAGGAAGACAACATAAAAGAAAGAAAAGGGTAATTTTATTTGTAGGAGAGGTTGTTAATTTTCTATCATTCAATTTTTGCTATGCTTGCTGTCCAACTGGAACCCAAACTGCATTATATTTAAACATATTCAGAATATTTTAGATTTTTACTCTTATAATCAAATGACAGTCTCTACTGTATTTTACTTCGTTTTTTCTGTGGTAACATTATTATTATGACCATTTAAATTAAAACTCTTAAGTTGAAAAAAAAAACAACTCTTAAGTTGAATTTTTTCTTTATGATTATTTGAAAATAATTCTACAAATACATAATATGTAAATTAGAAATATTTTGAAATGTTTTCTTTTTTTCCCATGTGCAACTTTGGCTAGTGTTAATGCAAAAGTGATCTTGACTAATTTAAAAAGGAGGCAGATTAAGTCAAAACCTCTGGCTCTTTTTGTGACATGCCTGACACTACATAATGAAGAGGAACGCATATAAATAAAAATAAACAAGACATGATAATTGTAAAGTAGTTATTTATCTTTTATCTGTTTATCTTTTTTTATCTATTTATCTTCTATTATCTGTTTGACCTGTATTCATCAACTCCTATTTAAACTCTATTAGCAATTAATTTTCTTTTCTCTTTTCTTTTTAAGTGGACCCCATGGAATAATAAACTTTTAGTGCAGAGCAGGTCCTTAAAAATATTCTTGTCCTTAACCTACCTATGAAGCAAATGAGACAAATATAGACCAACTGATGGAAGAACATAACCATAAATGTAAAGTCCAAACTCTTTCTCTTGACTGAATTCTTAACCTATGCCAGGCTACATCTCTAGTCTCTGTGTCTTATTTTAACTTGAAATTCTAGGAGTAACTATATTTGAAAATATAAAAATAAGCTATAGCATCTAGAACTTCACTTTATATTTTTAAATTTCAATGCTCTCCCTATGCCACATGCTCATTTCTAAGGATGATTCCCATGTAGAAGACACCATGAAATGTGGCCTAAGAAACTAAAGACAGTTCTGACTGTCCTTTTATGATTTATATTTAGAATAAACTGTTTTAATATATGCATTTTTATTCCTCTTAACCACCATGTTATGTTGGCAGTGAATAAGCAAAACTAGAGTCAAATAGAAGTACATCTCCCAGAGAAATGCTATTAACAACTGCTACTTCATTGAGAATAGGTCTGAATAACCTGACTTTACAAAATCATCATCCCAGCTAATAAATTCCCCCAGCCTAGCTCAACTTACTTCAACTAATTTAGTCAAAATAAGAAGTCAAGTAAAGGGTGATTTTAATTGTCAGCTATCCACCCTATTGGCGAGGGAGAGATTTTCACCTTAGGGTTTTGGAGATGGGGAACACACAACATCTGACGCTAGAGAGACAGACAAAATTGACAACAATTTATGAATCACATATTCTCACAGACCAGGGGAGAAGGACACCACACAAAATACAGGGCCACACTATGGGGGGTGGGGTGGGGAGGCTATAAGAAGCAGGCTGTTTTTGGTATCAAAAGGGAGGGGTTCTCCCTGGTTTCTGCTGGAGGATGTGACCAGGGAGAATTCAATGGAGCTAACAGGGAAATGAAACCACGCTACTTAAAATCAGCTGTAATCTGTCCCCCTGATAGGCAGAGCTGTTTGGCCAGGGGATCATATCTTTCCGAGAATGAGGAAGGTGAGGTTAGACCATTCAAGGTACTCCTAGATAGGCCTGATGGCAAGGTAGAACATAATATTGGGCTTTAATTTTAGTCCTTATACTTTAATTGACTCCTTGCTATCTTGATACCAATTTTTACCTTGGTGATGAACTGAGATTTCTAGGTAGTAGAAGTACCTCTCCAGGACATGAAGTAGGCACTTGACCAGGAAGAAGACAGTGTGAGGAGAAAAATAAATATTCTGAGTTGCTTCCTAGGCTTTTCAGAGTATGATAACCCTGTTCTTGCAGAGAGTCTGGATGTTTAGATCAGGACCTGAGCTTAGGATTCCCACCAGAAGTTCCCACTTGGCTCTTCCTGGGACACCTTTTAAACTGACCACTTAGAATTAAGCCAGTGAAAAGTCAGTGACGTCCACTGCAACCCCTTTTTAGGTGCTTGCTACCCCGTTCTCAATCGCCTGCTTACTCATGGCCTGGGACAGGGATCTGCCTTTCCCTGGCTCTTTGACCACAGTCCTGAGATTTGTAGTAATAAATCTCGTGAGTTGACTTCCTTTGTGTGAGTGTACTGAAACTGTTTTTGATCAAAATGACTGTGGTTTCACTTTCACAAAGTGGGAGCTTAGATGCTGAAGGAGATATCTGCCAAATTTGTGAGGATGGCTTATGCCTCTTTATTCAGCAGATCATAAACTGTATATTTTCAATTGAATGCATCAGCCATGTTTCTCCCCAACACAGAGGGCCACATAGTGAGGTGAACTTCAAAAATATGAACTTTAGAGGTTTTTCCCTTAGAGGTTTTTCCCTTTATGGCCAATAAAGGAAATTGAGGAACATGCGTGGCATTAGTACAGGGAGTGCATGTCCCTAGGGAATGTGGATTTAAACTAATTCATACCTGTGGAAATAGCATAGTGTTATTTGCTTTCTTTGGAATTCTTCCAGGGAGGCATTAAACCTCTCAACTAAATGGGCAGCCTGAGGCCTATAGGGAACATGGAAGTTGTATTGAATGTCTTCTTCCAGAGCCTAACAGTGTCTATTTTGAGAAGTGAAATGAATGCCTTGGTCACTATCAATAATCTCTGAAATTCCAAAGGGGAGAATAGGAATGTTCTGGTGAGGCCAAATTGTGGCCTTAGTACACATAGTGACATCTGTTCCTTTGATTTATATTTTAGGTCTCTGTGAGACAAGAGATTGCTAGAGTCCTTTACCTCTAAGGGAGCAATTCTTATAAAATACACTAAGAGTTTAAAAAAATGTACATATGGAGCCATTTTCTGGCCAGGGTATCTGGTGCTAAGATGACTGCCTGATATATGGTCAACTGTGCTGATCCTTAGATCCTGCATTGTCTGGGACATCCTAGATAGGGAATAAAAAGCAGAACATTCCACCAGGTTCCATCATATGTAATGGTGGCAATATGTTCCATAAAGTGTATAAACTCCATTAATGATTCACTAACTTGCTCCTATGGGGCTTTCCATGTTGCTAAGGGGGCTGGGAGAGGGTTGACCTCCTCTAACACCGTGGTATCTAGCAAGGATCTGAGGAGAGGTGAGGTTACACCTTCCTGCAGATGGGATATGTCAGAGGGTCAGATTTGACTCCAGCTTATAGAATGGAGGGCTTGATAACTATGCAGATCTTGTGAGTGATGGTTCCTTGACCCAAAGCATAATGACCAGCGTGGTATGGAAGAATAGATGCTCAGGGTCTGTGAGAGACTGTTTGTAGAAAAGCTCGGTATGTGGCCAACAACTACCACTGCTAGTCAGTTTGTTAGTTGAGTGGTCAAGCCCCATGATTAGATGATTAACCCTTTGGCCTGCTGGTAGCCAGCAGCACAAAGACAAGTCCAGGCACAATGGCTAGGGACGTTTCATTGAAACAGCAGTTGTGTCACCTCCTCCATTATTTGGGGAGAGCCTGGTACCCCATGTTCTTTCCACTTCTTCTTCTTCTTCTTTTTTTTTTTTTTTGGTCCATAGGTTTGGTCCATAGGTACCTGGTCCATAGGTTGCCTGAAATGTATACTTGGGATAGCAGCAAGGGGAACAGCAGCACAGGAAATGGGCAAGGTATCTATACTTGCCCAAACAACTCTTTTTTTTTTTTTTAAAGATTTTATTTTTTTATTTGACAGACAGAGATCACAAGTAGGCAGAGAGGCAGGCAGAGAGAGAGAGAGAGAGAGAGAGGAGGAAGCAGGCTCCCCGCCGAGCAGAGAGCCCGACGTGGGGCTCAATCCCAGGACCCCGGGATCATGACCTGAGCCGAAGGCAGAGGCTTTAACCCACTGAGCCACCCAGGTGCCCCCCAAACAACTCTTATTAAGTGACTTCGGTGTCATGATTAATTCTCACTAAGGTGGTGATCTTCTCCTTTTCCATAAACCTCATAATGAGCCTCCCCTTGACACCCCATGAGGGTGGACAATCACAATAATGTCCAGATGGCTGCCCCAAGTAGCTAGTGATGGTTCTCAAGTTAGATGCAGTGACTGGAGAGCTCTAGCTTATCTTTGTAAGTGGAACAGAAGCACCAGCTGATTGGGTAAAGTTTTGTATTGTCACTGCCATTACAGGCAGAAGTCCCAGAGACTCTTGCTAGACATAGACTGACTCCAGTAGAACATATGCTGAGGAATCGTTAATTAACAACAGATCTCTTCTTGAGGACAAGAGCATTCTGTGGTGGGAAGGGAGGGCAATATCTGCTAAAGACAACACAGTGGCCAGTAGGCCAAAGTGCAAGTCCACCAGCAATGACAGTTTGGTTCCAGGCAGCCATGCTTATATCATGAAACCATTTAGTTATCCAGGAGCAGTTAATTTAAGCTGACCGGGTGTCCTTGGTCATGGTTGTATCATCATGTAAAGAGTTGTTTTACTTACCTCTTCACCATCCCTTTGGTGAGGGAGAAATTTCTGTCCTAAAGTTATGGGGTTGGAAAATATGTAGCACCTAATACTGGACAGAAGAAACCAACAACAATTTACTAGTCACAGCCTTGGGCAGGAAGGATGCTGCGCATGGCCATAAGGGATTGCATTTAGTAACAGAGTGAATAGCCAGGGGCTGCAGGAGGTATGCTTTGTAGTATCAGTGGGGAGGCATTCCTTGGTTCTGGTGAGATAGGATTGGCTTGTTTGAATTGGCTTGTTCTATAAGTGAGCAAGGAACTGACACCCACCTTCAAACGGTACCCCTGATAAATAAGGTTGTTTGGTTAAGGGATCTTATCTTTGGGAGCAGAATGGAGTGAGAAACTTGGGAGTTAGGTTATTTGAAGTCTTCCTTGTTGTGCCAGATGTCAAGGCAACACATACATTGGGCTTAATTTTGTTTATACCATAAGAGTGAGTGGTATGCTGTTGGAGAGGACCAAAATCTTGAACAATTTAAGTCTTGGTTAGGCTTGCTTCAAGCCAAATTTGTCAGATATTAAGCTTAAGTTCTTTGAGAGGTTTCCTGCATTGCCTTCCAAAGTAGAACATTTTCCAAAGTAAAAACTAAACTTTTTATGAGCGTAGGTCCCCCAGCTCCTATGGAAACGTATGGGAGGGTCTCTTTGTCATCAAGTTCTGAAATTTCATAGTTATCACATGATTTGATGTAGATCTGTTTCCATCTGAATTTCAGATACTTAGTACACTCTTTCAGTCTTTACACCCAACCTTTCAGTTTTTGGAAATTTTCTTGAATTATTGCTTTCATCATTTCTTCCCTTACTTCTTTTCATCTTTTTTTAAATCCCTTAACATTTAGATATTGAACCTCCTCTACTGACCTACCAATTTTCTTCACTTTTTCTTTCCTACTTTCTACAGTTTTTTAATCTACTTTCTCAGAGATGTTCTTATCTTTATCTTTCAAACTTCTACTGAGCTTTTTATTTCATTATATTATTATTAAGACTAGGAGTTTTTTTTAATGTTTTCTCAATATTCCTCTCTAAAGGTATTTTGAACTCTTTTCATGTATACAATATTTTCCCTTATTCACCTGAAGAGATTAATGATAGCTTATATTACATTTTATTTTCTTGCAATAGTGTCTCTTTCCAGGAATCTAAAGTAGAGATTTTTTTTTTTTTTTTGCCAGTGTCTGGTGATGCTTAGCTGTGTGTCCATAATTAAAAATGATACTCTAAAAGGCTGAAGGTAAACTCTGCCCTTGTGTGGAAAGCTTGTTGAGTATGTTTGTCTATAGGGTGATCTTGCTGGATCATGTAATTAAGGAAAACCCAAAGTCAATATGTTTGGTATATTTTTCTTCTTAGACTAGTTAGAGGTATCCAGAGAAATGTGTTCAGATCTTCTGCCTGGAAGTATAAGCCTTTGTACTTGCATTCTGAAAGTTAATTGGGGAAAGACGTCTGGGAGACCCAAGAGCCTAAGTTTTCTGGGTATGATGATCTCACATTAAACCGTACCTGCTGTCTTCCAATGTAGGCACCTCTGTTTTCACCTCCTTAGAGAATAAATTTCCTGTCTTCTAACCAGAGAGGATAATTGATCACCTACATATGCATAGTTGATGAAAGAAACCTGGAGTCTAATTGCTTCTCAATGACATTTTTTGATCCTTCTCTTTATTTTTATATTCACTCCTACTTCAGAACTAATTTGTTCTATTAATTCCTTAGCCTTTGGAATATTCTGTGGAATAAATCAGATTTCTTTCCTCATACTCTTAACTTCCAGCTCAAGATTACATATTTTTAAAACTAGTACTTTGATAGCAACTTACTGATCCACTTCCAAACTTCCAAAATGTTGTTATAACTGTTTGCTCACTTGTTTTTTTGTCTTTTGCTTGTTCTTGTAGGCTTTTCTGCAGAAAATGTTCTTTTCATTTATGTGAGGTTTTATGAAAAGCAAAGGTTTGTGCATGAATTCATCTCTTCTCTCTCTTTAAATGGAAGCTTAAAAATAAGCTTTCACATAATGAGCTGTCTTACAACACAAAGTCATGAAAAAATCGGCTCTTAGATTATGGAGAGTTTGTGGGATTCTTGCTAGAAGTACATATTTCTTTGTTGTTAGAACCATACAGAAGACACGTATATGCTTCACATTTGGTTACATTTGGGAATTAATATTTTAAATGTAAGATATACATATTTTCTCTTTATATATCAATAAATGAAATTATAAAAAATGATACGCAATTTCTATTTCCCAAATGTGACTATTACAATGATTTATTTTTCTTTTGGTTTGTAACAAGTTTAACATTATTTTGAGTTTTAAAATTGATAAACTTTAAACTTGAGCTTTAGATTGATAATAGTAAAACCAAGTAGATGATATGCATTGTTATATTTGATATAGATTAGAATTGTGATTATTTATTCAATTGTTTTTAAGATTATAATTATGTATGAATAGACATTTTGAAACCTGATAGTGCTTTTCTCTTACATTAGTTTATTCACCATATTATTCTATTTTGAATAATGCCTGAAATTAGTGTCCAAAAGTATCAGGCAACTTGCAAGCTTTAGTACTTGAGGTCAATTTAATTACACTGTGCATGACAGAAACTAGGCCATTTGGGTATTGCCTTTGCCACCAGCAATTGACACCTGAGTGTTAATGAGCCGGTAATTAAGAGCTGGCACATACAGACACATTTTACTGTTTGGGACTAGGATAACCATATGCTACATAACTTCTGTGCTAAGTATTTTGCTAGCTTCAGAATTTACACAATTATGTTTGTGAGGTTTTTTTTTTTTTTTAAATATTTCTTTTGCCATGGTAAAAACAAAAAAAGATTAACAAAGAGTTACTTTAAAGATTTAAAATAACCGTACTTGTCATTTTCTAGTTATGAAATGTTTGAAAACTACTAAAGGCATATTTGGAGAGCAGATATTTGGAAAAAATAAATTTGTGTAGTGGCAATTACTTTCAGTTTAAAACCACAACTACAGGACTTACATTTTCAAAAGTCTTCTGTAATATAACAAAATACCAAAAGCAACTTAACATGAATGTAATATGTAGGGTAGGCAGCCTCTAGGATGGCCCATAATGATGATCACCTCCAGGTATTGAACTCTTGAGTATCCCCCTTCTCCTGAAAGTAGTTGAGCTATGGAACCCACTTCTATGAAACAGAATTTGGTTTTGGTGTTAGATTATATAAAGGTTATGTTTTCCATCTTGGAACTCTCCTTGTACACTTTCTCATTCTCTTCTGAATTGCTTGCAGAGATGTGGAGGCAGCTCTGTGGTGAGACCCATGTGTCACGAGATCGAGGCCCTTCAACAAACACATGAATGAACTCTGAAGCAGACGCCCTTTCCCAAATTTCATCTTCAGAGGAGACCACACCTTCTGCCAACAGCTGGAGTGTGATCTCAAAGGAGACCTTAGGCCGAGGTTCCCAGTTAAAGTGCACTAAGAGTTTTGAATCATACAAATTTGGAGTATAGTGTTTTCCAGCAACATATAACTAATACAATATGGAATTGGCAATCCTATTGTCTGCCATAGCAATATGAATTATTGATTTTTCTGATGTGATGTGTATAATCAAAAAATATGTATAATGTACCTGCATCATGTTTTTGCTGTCCTCTCCAATTTTCCTTTCTTACTCTCCTCCTCCCTACCTCACAAAAAAAGTCCCCAACACTTTCTTGATTAATCTTCTATTGGTTTAAAAAAAATAAAACTGTTCTCATCAGATGAAAAATGTATTAACTTTTGTGAATTTTAGTTGTGGGAATTACTTCTAATTTTCTTCTTTGAAAGAGTTTGCTTTTCCATATAACCCTCTGTAGGACATAGAGCCTTTTATATGCAGATTGGTATAATTATGCTTTGAAATAGCTTTGAATTCCCTGTAGCTTAAACTGAGAACATGAAAGGCCAAATGTTATATCGAACTGAAGGATATAAAAGTGCACGTACATCAATCCAAAATGAGATATAGAAATGAACAGCTCTTTACACTGTGATGTCAGTTTTTGACAGATTATTGAAGGATCTTTATAACTGCCGAGACTGCTTTGGGTAGCATGAAAACTCTGCCTGGGGATAGTCTTATCAGTTTGTATTTTTTATTCTTTCAATACCAAAAGGTGAGTAGATGTTAAGTGAAACAAGAGAAATACTCTGACAAAAGCTTTAACTCTCTTCCCCAAAGATGACATCTGGCCCCAAATGGTAAAACATAGTGTGACGCGATGATGGAATCATCCACCCAATCTGTCATGCTAGAGCTGGCAGCCTGGATGAGGAGGTTACATTTTAGGAAGTCGACAGAAAACCCACTTGGCAATCATCACCTCCGGAGAGATCCCAGTGACAGACAAGGGTCTCTTCTGCTCAGGAGGGGAGTTTATTGTGCTGGTGACAGACATGTCAAGAGGATTTAAAGCGCCCACATTCTTTCTTATAACTAACAGGAAGATAAAAGCATAAAAGGAACCCAGTGAATTTTTGTATGTTCAAAACCTTGAAATCAATGCCATGTTTATTTACAAGCAGATTCTAAAAAACCTAACTTTTATGTTGAAAGAGTATGTACTGCTCGCTTTTAATACCCTAACTGCTTTGCGTTAAGTAAAAGTACATCTTAGAATTGTTCTTTATATCAGTCATGAATAGACCTTTTTTTTCTGCTTAAAGGGCAGAAATTATAATCCAAACAAAAGAATGAAATATTCATCTCATCTGGGTTTGTTAGTAAAGGGGAATAGGTCTTAAAATTGAAGATGAAAATCTCCTAAATTCTGGTGTTTCTAGAATGTGCGGATATTAAGTAAGTATAATTGAAATCAGATCAAGGGCAAAGGGTAAAACTTTGAGCAAAATATATACTTTGATACTAATACTGATTCAAGCAGAACTGAGTGGATGATGAATTTAATACTTTTGTGTTCAGTCTAGGCTAGGGAATTGTACCGTGTTTGGCACTTTGCAAAGCTTGTCACTTATTAATCTGCAAAATATATATGAAAGGAGATGATGATAACTTAAACAGTAGTTGTGAAAAAACATAATCGTTAATTAGTTCTGATACTATAATCAAAAAAAAATATATACCCATATACTAAAATGTCTCTTTTCAGGAAAGGATTGACATGAATTTAAAAGAAAATTCAAAGGCTTTAAACATGTAACTTAATGTATATATTAGATTAGTACCACTCTTAACTTTAATACTATAGAAAATACACAAACAATATGAAACGGGCAGCATAATGCCTCTGAAATTATTTCAAACTAGATTATCTCCTAGCTCTACTACTGAAAATCTTATGACCTTGATAGAGTTCTGCAGTTGATTTAGAGACTCTGGGGAAGGGGGTGGGGCATGGCATACTCATTCCATAAATGCATGTGAAATCCCCTGTTCAGTAAAAGTTCTGGGTGGGAATAAAAAGTAAACTAAAAAATTCTTGCAATACTGTGAAGGACCTATTAGAATGGTTCTAATTATTAGTGATAAGAAGGAATAGTTATATTTTAAGTTATATTGGCAGGTGTGACTAAAAATCTTTTCTTGATAAAGGTGGTATAAGGCCACCTCTACCATGAATTTTTTTTTTAAAGATTTTATTTATTTATTTTACAGACAGAGATCACAAGTAGGTAGAGAGAGGCAGGCAGAGAAAGAGAGGGGAAAGCACGCTCCCCGCTGAGCAGGGATCCTGATGCAGGGCTCGATCCCAGACCCTGAGATCATGATTTGAGTGGAGGGCAGAGGCTTAACCCACTGAGCCACCCAGGCACCCCTCTACCATGAATTTTTATACAATTTCAAATTGTGGCACAAAGCAAAGTTAACATAGAGGACTCACATTAAAAGCAAAACTATGATAGTTTTAAAACTATAATAAAAGCTAATATTTATTAAGTATTCCATCTGTGACAAGTACTGTGCTATTCATCACAACATTTATATGAAAAGTGATACTTTCAATCAATTTGCAGTTGAAGAAACCATGAGAAGCACGTAAACTTGATTATATCTTAATTATAAGGCTAGTGAGTGTTGAAGCTTCAAAATGACTTCTGATATATGGATCCGACTATCAGCTGCTTTAAATAATATGGCAGAAGAAAAGATAAAATGAAGCAATTAAGCAAATAATGTTTCATTAGAAATGCCCATAATAGGTATATGCTGAAATTTAAAGGTAGATTAAGATATACACATTCCTCTCACATTTAAACCACATGGTCTTGTGGTCTAAAAAAAGCTTATGGTGCAAGTATTAGAAGTGATAAAAAAGACTAACAGATTTAAATTGTAGGTTGTAAGCTTTTTCCTGCAGCTTCAAACTACAATAGTGCATCTCACACTATCCTGATTCTGTGTGCAAGTGTGTCTGTGTGTGCGTGAATAAAATGAGGTAGGAAGTGGATGGTCACAATATCAGACATGAATAAAATAGTATACAATAGAGTACAGTCGAATATGTTGCAGTAAAATGTGATTTAAAGATCTCCTTGCCTAAAGTTTCCCAAAGCATGTCACATGAACCTTCAGTGTCACTTGATCAAAGGTGGGAAAAAAGGCAGAAGTTAAGGAATTTTCATTTTCAAATGGATATTGCATGCTACAGCCATTTCTGAAAATTTATAATTCACCTCACTGTGTTAAAAGTCTCACAGGAATCTTTTAACTTAAAAAGGTCCTGTTTAATACTTTTTAACCTAGTATGTGTGTATGTATACACACACACGTATATAGGCAGGTATGTTATATGTATGTTTATATACATAATGCATGTACATATATAAAGTTTAATAGACATTTCTCCTCATCATCTAAAAGGGTGTCTATCATCCTTCAGATACGCTGTGAAAAACAATGCTTTTTGTTTAAAAACAGATTATTCGTAATTGATTTGTATGAAATCAAGGCTAATAAGGAACACTTTAAGACACTGATAAATTGCATTTATTATTTATTCTTAATTAAAAGGAATAGAGAGAGGGGAATTAATATAAGCATTGGGAAAATATTTTGGAGATATCCATTTTTTAGCCTTTCTAACAGGAAGATCTTCTAACATGATTTATCTAATTAATACTTGATGTGTGCAATTATCAGTAATACCAGATCATGTCTACTTTTTCAAGTTTGAATAGTTCATCTAGAATAAGTATATATATATTCCCAATTCAAGAACCAAATGATATGAAAATTAACATAAAACTTATTAAACTTATTTTTCTGAGAATACTTTCTAGTAAATTGAAAATTTGACAATACCTTCTATAGTTAGTTAAATTTCATCAAATCAGATTGCACAGTCTAAGCATTGCAATGTAATCTCATTTCATACTATTTTCTATTCCTTTCCTTTTCAATATTAAATAATCACAACTTTCTTCAAGCCTGAAATCCAAGCCTGAGTCACCTGTAGTTTTCAGTGGATGACCTTGCTTCTTAATTCAGAGAGATAGTTTAGTCATCAGAAAGGATGATATAACTTCTAAAAGTCTCATAATTTCCACTTCGCCTGCATCCGTCCTTACATCTTAAAAAGAACATTTTTTTCACTGTTTGTATTTGTCAAGACTCCTCATAAGCAATTGGATGTCAACCTACATGGGCTTAAGAGGAAAGGATTACTTTCACTCAGGTAACTGAAAGGTCTACAGATGGGTGTATTCAAGGATCCAAATGTGAAGACGAATTCTTAAATTCCAAGGTTAATCTATTCACTGATGATTTTAATCCCATTGTTTCCCTCTTGCCTCTTGGACATCTTGCTCCATTCAGTTGTCTCCTCCTTTCCTTCTTCCTCTCCACTGTTTGTTCCTCAGTATATAAACATGTTCAAACTACCCTAACTTAAAAATTACATCCTTACACAACATCTTGATTCATTTATGTATAGTCTCTCACTTTGTCTCACTAGCCCAACCACTCTGATGTCCCTTCACTTCAAACCCTCATGTTTCTCAGGCCAGTTCCACAAACTCAATACACCCGGATATTAAAGCCTCACTCTGGACCCTGTAGAACTGTCCCAGTACTGCTGACTTTCCCTTGCCACAAAAGGGGTCAAGGTACTCTCCAAAGCTAGAGCCTATACTTCATTCAATTCAATTCTCAGAGAATCCTTGCTTTCCAGCTCTTCTGTTCATTCTTTAAGGTCTCACTTCTAGCTCAAATGAGCCAAGGCCTCCTCTTACTAAGGTAATAGCAGGCATACGTTGCTTTATTGCCCTTCATGTAAGTGCATCTTTTACAAATTGAAGATTTGTGGCAAGGAACTCCATTGTGGAAATCTTCTGGTGCCGTTTCTCCTACAGCATTTGCTCACTTCATGTCTCTGTGTCACATTTTGGTAATTCTCACAGTATTTCAAATGTTAATTATTATTGCATTTGTTATGGTAATCTGTGATCAGTGATTTTTTATGCTACTATTGTAATTGTTTTAAGGCACCATGAACTATGCCCACATAAGACAGCAAACTTAATTGATAAAGGTGTGTTCTGCTTGCTCCACTGTTGGGTGATTCCCCCACCTCTCTTCCTCTCTCCAGGCCTCCTATTACCTCCCAATATTTCACCGATATTGAAATAATCATGTGAAAGGAAGAGTCACATGGCTCTGACTTTATTTATTTATTATTTATTTATTTAATGGCTCTCACTTTAAATCAAAGCTAAAAATGATGAAGCTTAGTGAGAAGGTATATTGAAAGATGAGACAGGCTGAAAGCTAAGCCTGCTGTAACAATTACCCAGGCTGTGAATGCAAAGGAAAGGCTCCTGAAGGAAATTAAAAGTGCTACACCAGTAAAGGTATGAATGATAAGAAAACAAAACAGCCTTATTGCTGATTGCAGAGAAAGCTCCAGTGATCTTGATAGAAGATCTAACCAGCCACAGACATTCTCTGAAGCCAAAGCCTAATCCAGAACAAGGCCCTAAATCTCTTCAATTCTATGAAGGCTCAGAGAGGTGAGGAAGCTGCAGAAGAACAGTTTGAAGCCAGCAGAGGTTGGTTTATAATGTTAAGGAAAGAAGCTGTTTCCATATCATAAAAGTGCAAGGTAAAGCAGTCAGTGCTGATAGAGCCAGTTATCCAGGAGATCTAGCTAAGACAATCAATTAATAAAGTAGATCTAGCTAAGACTACATTAAACAACAGATTTTCAAAGTAGATTCTCAAAGAAACATCCTTCTATTGGAAGAAGATGCCACCTTGGGCTTTTTAAGTTAGAAAGGAGAAGTCAGTACCTGGTTTCAAAGCTTTAAAGGACAGCCTGACTCTTGTTAGGGGTTAATGCAGTTGGTGACTCTAAGTTAAAACCAATGCTCATTTATCATTCTGAAAATCCGAGGGACCTTAGTAATTATCTAAATCTACTCTGCCTGTGCTCTGTCAATGGAACAACAAAGTCTGGATGACAACACATCTGTTTATAAGATGATTTACTGAATATTTTCAGTCCACTGTTGAGATTTACTGCTCAGGGAAGAAAAAAAAAAAAAGAAAGAAAGAAAAGAGACAAGAAGATTCCTTTCAAAATAGGACTTCTCATAGACAATACATCTGGTCAACCAAAAGCTATGATGGAGATGGACTGTAAGATTCATGTAACATCCATTCTGCAGCTCATGGACTGAGAAGTAATTTCTACTTTCAAGTATTAAGATTTAAGAAATACATTTCATAAAGGTATAACTGCCATAGATAGTGATTCCCTTGATGGATCTGGATAAAGTAAATTGACAAAACTTCTGAGAAGGATTCTAGATGCCATAAAGAATATCTGTAATTTATGGGAAGAGGCCAAAATATCAATATTAATAGGACTTTGGAAGAAGTTGATTCCAACCCTCATGGATGACTTCAAGGGGTTCAAGACTTCAGTGGGAGAAGTCACTACAGATGTGGCAGGAATAGCAGGAGAACTAGAATTAGAAGTGGAGCCTGAAGGTGTGACTGAATTGCCGCAATTTCATGATAACACTTTAAGAGATGAGGAATTGCTTCTTATGGATGAGCACAGAGAGTGGTCTCTTGAGATGGAAACTACTCCTTTAGATTTAGAATAGATTTAGAAAGGATTTAAAATAGTACATCAACTTAGCTGATAAAGCAACAACAAGCTTTGAGAGGACTGACTTCAATTTTGAGAGAAGTCCTTCGGTGGGTAAAATGCTTTCAAGTTGAAATCATTCATGAAAGGAAAAATTAATAGGTATAGCAAACTTCACTGTTGTCTTATTTTAAGAAATCGTCACAGCCACCCCAACCTTCAGCAGCCACCATCCTAATCAGTCCAACAGCCATCAACATCAAAGCAAGACCCTCCAGTAGCAAAAAGATTATGACTTGTTGAGAGCTCAGATGATAGTATTTTTAGTGATCAAGCATTTTTTAAACTGGGTGTCTGGGTTGCTCAGTCAATTAAGCATCTGTCTTTGGCTCACGTTCCAGAACCAGAGTTCCGGAATCGAGTCCCACATTGGGTTCCCTGCTCAGCAGGGAGTCTGCTTTTTCCTCTGACCTTTCCCCCTCTCATTCTTTCTCTCTTTCACTCTCTATTTCTCAAGTAAATAAATAAAATCTTTTAAAAAAACTCTATTCAAAAAAGTATCTTTAAATTAACGTATGAACATTTTTTAGATATAATGCTACTGTGCACTTAATAGACTCTAGGGTAAACACTGGACAACCAAAAAATTTAGTTGACTTGATTTATTTAAATATTGGCTTTATTGCTGTGGTCTGGAACAGAATCCACAATACATCCACAATATCTCTGAGATATGCCTGTGTTTGCACAAAAATAAAGCCACTATCTGAACACAATAAAATATACTTAAAAGATCTATCACTTGTGCTGGGAAGTGGTGCTGTGAGAGAAGGATAGACAACAAGAATTTGGATATTTGACCTGCCCCTTCAACTACAGACATTCCACTTTTGTCTATTTTGGGTCTAAGATAACAGATAATATTTTAGAAGATTTTTACCGGTAAAATATTTTAACGCCATTAACTTACAGGATAAACTAGAAACAATTTCAGTTCATACCCTGACCAATGAATTCAACCTTTCCTCTTCCTAAATTTGCCTCACATTTTTCAGTCTAGGAATGCCAAAATATATTTCTTCTTACTTGAACAAACGTTCCTCAATCTCTTTGCTCCTGGCACTTGGTATTCATTTTGTGTGGAACAGTCTCAGTCACATTTTTTTGTCTAATGAATCCCTAATCATTTTTCACTCCTCAATGGTTTAAATGCTAATTTCTCTGTGACATCTTTGACTTACCAAGATAATTGTCTACACTTCTTTTACTTGATCTTTTTGTTCTTTTTCTAGAAGTGACTTGAAAACAAAACAAAAGATGACTTTTGCCTTCACGGTGTTTATAATCTGGACATATCTAAGAGTCACATGAAAAAGGCTTAAGAATAAGGAAGACAATTTACAAATCATTGTTTAAGTAAGATATGTTATGAGGTAAGAAATTATGGAATAGGTCTCTGTAGAGTTTATTGGAGAAGACTTATTTATAGAGATTAGTTTTAGTAATTACAGAAGACAAAGGAAATTATGTAATGTGAGCTCTATTATAACATCAGTAATAAGCTGTATGTTCTTTATAAATGTGGTAAAGGCCACTTCACTTTATTTTGTTAATGTAATAATGTGTATATATTAAAACAATACGTTGAAAAATTGAACAATTTAATGTAACAGTTGTGGAAGGATTTTATATTGCTGTATGAATAGTTAATTTTTTTTATTTTGCTAAATATAACAGTTACCATCTTATCTGTATACTGCCATCAAAATAAAGCCTAGACTTTTTAGAACATTAGAACATTAGGCATTTTGAGGTTTCTTTCCCATTTTCTTTTTTTTTTTTTAAGATTTTATTTATTTGTATGACAGAGAGATCACAAGTAGGCAGAGAGACAGGCAGAGAGAGAGGGGGAAGCAGGCTCCCCGCTGAGCAGAGAGCCTGACACGGGGCTCTATCCCAGGACCCTGAGATCATGACCTGAGCCGAAGGCAGAAGTTTAACCCACTGAGCCACCCAGGCGCCTCTTCTTTCCCATTTTCATCTAAACTATTTGGGAAGGATTTTTCTATGTCCAAGGTTTAGTTTGACAGTGGTGTTATCATTATCAGGAACTATAAAGAATTCATTTTATCATCCCAAGAGTTTAGCATTATGGCCAATATTAGTATATATTAAATATTCATTTTAAGTTAAAAACCTTTATGAAAGAAACAGCTCAATTCAGGTTGATGTTCAGCATCAATATGAGAAGTAATGCAGTATTTTTTCCCCCTAGAATGCTATATAAAAGTAGAGAAAGTTTATTTTGACAACAGAAAGAATATGTGGACATCTTTCCAACTCTTTGAAATTGTTTCTTCATAGTATGACTTAATTGCCTTTAATGAAATGATATGAGTTCTTTGAATAACTGTACCCTCTAATTTTATAGAGAAAATTATATTTAGTTGACTTGTACAACATGAGTTTGAACAGCAGGTCTGCTAATACATGGATTAAAAAAAGACAAATCCAGTACAGTACTGGATTTTCTTTTTCCGTTTCTTTATGATATTTTTACTAACATTTTTTTTCTCTAGCTTACTTTATTATAAGAATGTAGTGTATAATACATAAAACACACAAAATATGTGTTCACCAACTGTTTGTGTTATTAGTAAGTCTTCTGGTTGACAGTAAGCTAATAGTAAGAAGGAATTCCTGTATGTCTCTTTTTTGTTTTTGTTTTTTCCTTTAAGACAGAGTAGAAACTTGAAGAGACACAATAGTTTCAGTTGTAGAAGCAGAAGAGTCAGTAAATCCCTATTGTGTTCAGTTGACAAAAATGATAGTTGGGGAAGGCAAATAGTAACAATGTTTCATAAACCCCATAGGGCAAAAAATGATATCTCACACTGAAGTAGCTCTCTATTATTCACAGGGTTCTGTGTTTGAGCTCCGCATCGGGCTCCCTGCTCGGTGGGGAGCCTGCTTCTCCCTCTTTCTCTGCCTGCCTCTCTGCCTACTCGTAATCTCTCTCTTCCTGTCAAGTAAATAAATAAAATCTTTAAAAAAAAACGATTTTTTAGACAAATCTATGTTCAGTGTTTGGTTTTGCCACTTTCTATCTTGGTAATTGTGGGTAATCTCAGTGAGCCTCAGAGACTTCATGAGTAAATTTGTGTTTGTAATGCCTTTCCCCCAAGCATTTGCTATGGACAAGCTATATATAAAGTGACAGTAATCTGTAGATTTTTTTGCTGCTATGATGTTGATGGTGACAAGCATGATGATTTTTAAGTGAGCCACCATACCAACCCTGGCTAAGACTATGTAATACAATGATGAGTAAGACGGTTCAGAACTTCATATTCAAATGTTCCTACATTGCACAAGTATTCCATGATTATGAAAAAAACTATAGTGCAAACTGGACAAGACTGACTGAATTGTGTTCATCTGGTCTGAAGATTTCACCTTTTTTTTCATATCAGATGGAGCAGAGTAACATCTTTTTTACTTATAAATCAATACTTAGATGAGTAAACTTGGAGGACATCCAAAGAGAAGTTGTATTTCTTCATTCAATCATCAAGTATATCTTATGTTCTGGACTCTGTTTAAAAGCTATCATAAACAGTTTTACAGAGTCTCTGAATTACAATGGAGACATCAGAATTTTCACTTATGAAAGTAAGAATAAGGTCAACACCCCCAGATTAAAGTAAATTGCAACTGACAGTAAGGAGAAATTGTAAAAAATAGCCAGAGGTATCTTAAAATTTCCAGGAATTTGTTTTGTTTTTAACTTTGTTCAAAAGTATATTTCATCACTGTAACTTAGTTTATACCTCAAACATACCTGAGGACTCTTCATTTCAATAATTGTGATACTCACTACCATTTGTTGTACATTAACAACATCCCACTCGTTGTGTTAACCAATTTACATTACATTTAATTTTTACACCACATACTATTGGTCAAAACACATTAGAACGAAAGAAATCCTCTCTAGGTATATTAAGCAGAAAGAAATTTATTACAGATTATGAAATGTCTCACATAATCCTAGGGGAGGTTAAGGAAAGGGATCTTTGGTTGAGAATTCAGGAACCCTTGTTAATATTTATGCGGCAAAACCAAGTTCCTAAGAGAACTACCGCCTTGTCCGTGATCAGAGGGTGTCTCAATACTGTCACTGCCATAGTCAGGAAACTGCCATTCTCAAGAAACCACCACTACTTTGGAGTAAGCAGTATAGTTTTTAGTAAGCAGTATAGTTCTCTAAACTATATAAACAAACTAACGTACCCTCTGGTTTATATTATACATGTAAACATACAGAGACTCAGAAAAATCTGCCCTCTGTATAGTCAAGGATAGTATGCTCATTACCTGTTTTCCTAATCGCTGTGGAATATGTTTCTTGAGCATATTCTCTGGTTTGAGTTTTGCTGTGAGCTCCATAGTACATAAACCATCTTTCAAGTTTGAAATTAAGACTGAAATGAAGCAAAATATGAGGATTCTACTGAAGCTTTTATTAAATTATATGGGCAACAAATGCTGAGTTTATTTTCCCATCAAAGCAAGTTAAACATCAGTGGTAATTGATCTACATACTTAAAATGCCAAAAGAAACCTCTGATAATGATAAATTCATTGATTCCTTTAATAGTTAACTATGGTTGTTCAGAGACAGATTTTATTTATTTATTTATAGAGAATCTACTTCTCTTTTATGTATTTGTATATGACAGATAACTTAAACTACCAATGTCATTTTACTCACACACTTTAAATAGTACAACTTTGATATTTCATTACTTGGTTTACAAATATCCTGAGCCATCTAATGAATTATAGTAGAAATTATGTGTTCAACAAGGGAGACTGCTGAAATCCGTTGTGCAAATCTGCTGCTGATCTTATATTTGTCATTTCATAGCTGCATTTTTTTTTTAAAGATTTTATTTATTTATTTGACAGACAGATCACAAGCAGGCACAGAGGCAGGCAGAGAGAGAGGAGGAAGCAGGCTCCCCGCTGAGCAGAGAGCCCGATGCGGGGCTCGATCCCAGGACCCTGGGATCATGACCCGAGCCGAAGGCAGAGGCTTTAACCCACTGAGCCACCCAGGCGCCCCCCATAGCTGCATTTTTTAAAAATTTTCAGTCATTATATCAGACTACATGTTCTTGGCAAATAAATATGATGGGTTATATAATACAAGGTCAATTTGAATATGTATAAAAATTTATGAAAGAAATAAAGCTGCCATGTGCAGATTAATAACTTGGTATCCTTTCAAATTAATATTCTTTATTTAGTGGACATTTTTGGAAAATTCCTAAAGATTTTTATAGGAGAAACATATTAAAAAGTTTACATTGTATAGTTTGCCTGATTTCTCGTGAAAAGCCTCACTAGCCATATCTCTCTATTACAACAGCTCGCTACTCTGCCTTCCAATCTTCCTGTCTCTATTTCCTTTCATCCAGGGCTCTGTATTCTCTGTGTGGGTATCCCTTTATTTATCATGAAGATGAAGATGTAGTTTGTGATCTTCTGTGTAATTAACTCTGTCCTAGGTTTCAGGATGGAAAGGTCTGCTCTTACTGCAACATTTTTTTCCTTGTTAAAATTGTAAGAAAGTTTCCAAGGTTTAAGGTTAATAATTAAGAAAATTAGCTGTATAAAACACAGTTTTAGAAGTCTATCTATTAATGTTGTACAAGTAATATATATAAATACATGCATATATGTATACTTACATATATATATACACACAAAAGCACATACATACATACTCTTACCTTACATCAAAAAAAATTGATTGTCGATTGATTGCGTATTTTAGAAGAAAATATCATGCAATATCTTTGTGCTTTTGAAGTAGATAAGATTCTTAAACAGACCTAATGATAAGTGAAAATAATTTGGATTCATCAAAAATAAGAACTTCGACCTTCACGGGACACCAGACACTCGGTGAAAAAGCAACCCATAGAAGGGAGAAGATTTTACAGTACATATTTTCAAATAAAGGTTTTTATCTAAAATAAAGAACTCTTACAAAGAGTGAAAATACATACACCCAATAGAAATATGGGCAAAAGATTTCAACAGATACTTAACAAAATAAAAAATTTGAATAAACAAAATCAGTAACATAAGTGGCTAACTGCATTGGTCATCAGATAAATGCCAATCAAGATCACAGTCAGATACATTATATATTCACTGTACTGGCTAAAAGGAAAAACTGACATGACAAATTTGGCGGCAGGATGTGGAGCAGTAGGGACTCTCACACAGTATGGAAATATGGGTAATATTTACTATAGAGCATAAACATTTTAAGAGCCAACCACTCCAAAGAAAGGTTTACATGAGTACACGAAAAGACATGTTTGAGAATATTTTTAGAAATTCTTTTTTTTTTTTTTTTTTAAGATTTTATTTATTTATTTGACAGAGAGAGATCACAAGTAGAGGGAGAGGGAAGAGGCAGAGAGAGAGAGAGGGAAGCAGGATCTCTGCCGAGCAGAGAACCCGATGCAGGACTCGATCCCAGGACCCTGAGATCATGACCTGAGCTGAAGGCAGCAGCTTAACCCACTGAGCCACCCAGGCGCCCTATTTTTAGAAATTCTATCTGTAGTAAACATACACTCAGATATACAAATACACAAACAAAAAATAAAGCCTAGTAAAACCAACAGTTTACTCTGAGAAATCAAACAGAATAAAACTATTCAAATGGTCATCAAAAATAGGTGGCTAAATATATTTTAATTATAAGTATATAATGAAATATAGCAATGAGAATAATTCATCTATAATTACACATAATGATATGAGTGACTCTCACAAACAGAATGTTGAGCTAATCAAATATGACACAAAAGAGTACACATTGTAAAATTCTGTTTATCTAGCATACAAGAAGAGGCAAAATTATATACAGTGTTAGAATTCAGGGCAATGGTTATCATTTGTTTAGTAATATCGAACAAGCCTAAGGAAGGATTTCAGGATGTTGGTTTAATTCTATGGCTTGATTCAGGTGCTGATTATTCAGGTGTGCTTAATTGGGGAGCAACTCTATTATTACATGTGCAGTTTTCTGTTTGCAGTTTAATTTCAGCAAAAATTTAAAGACACTAAAGAACACAATTATTCCATAGACATCCAAAACCTTCTCAGAGATGTTGGAGAATTCTGTTGTGGAAATAAACTGCATCTGACACAAAAACAGGTAATATCCAAGAAAATTTAAGGGGAAAAAAAAATGACAGAGCTAATCATCATTTGGGCATGAATTGCCGTGTAACATGGAGGTACAAATGTAGCTCTTACCATGTAACTCTAAGTTAGAAATAGCTGTCATTAATAGACGAGTATTTTCTCTCATATGGAAAGAATTATGCATGCCACTGTTCCCAACTCAGTAACATTTACTACCACTTGTCATTTCAGATTACCAATAACTGAAAATGGTAAATTAAGAATGGATAGTTTGTTCTTGATGGAATGATAGCCACCAACAAGTTGGATTCTATTTATTGTTCACTAGGTAGTCACGGCTGTATGGTTGATTTGTGTGCTATAGGTACAACACGCTGCATAACATATGTGTGCCAGAAACAGTACATTTTATGATTTCCCAAATTAAATTGTATTTGACTCTTCTATCACATTTGCCAGAGTGGACAGATGTCCAACTAATGTAGATTCTTCCTCTTATGCTACTGTTCTTTTGACAAGAGCAAGAAGTTGTATGTGTATACTCCTGTCAGTAGAAAAAGATTTATGTGAAACAGAAGCTTTTCTATTGCTCCAAAAGTAAAGATTGTCTTAGTTACTAAATTCAGCAAGCATTTTGAATTTGTTTCCTAACTTGATATATTGGTGGCATTTAAAATATTTTCTCACCAGATGCTTATCTGTCCTTTTAATTGTGTTCTGAAGAATTATTCTTTTCTGACTTTCTTAGGCTTTTTCATTTGTTTGTTTTTTAGCTATAATTTCTCCATCTTATTTTCCCCCTCCTTTCCCATTTAATATTGGGTTTCCCCAAAGATCTTTCCCGGACTTTCCATCTCCCTCTGCATTCTCTGCAAGGTATCTATCCATCTCCACGTTTTTAGCTACTTACCTGTATGCATCTTCAGGCCTGACAATTTATCTTCGCTCCAATCCAGGATTAGCTACTCTTAGCTATTGTTCTGTAGGCACTTTATAATCAAGAGGAATAAAACCAATTGAATTGTTATAGCAAGCATGTTCTTTCTTCTGAAATACTGACATGAACTTAACTTTTTCTTAAAATTTATCATTACAGCATAGGTTCTAGCTCCAAAATCTCCTCTTCCATCCTGATATATTTAACTTGACTGAAGCTTTTTTGTACAACTCACTGCAGTTTTTTTTCTTTTTTTTTAGTAGAACCAACCTTAATCTTTTTTTTTCTTCTAATACACAAGGCATCAAACTTTTCTTTCTCTCACATTACTTGCTTTACTAAATTCAATCAGAGATTCCCCATGTTATAGCAGGTAAAGTATAAACTCCCACCAATGTGACAACACCATTTCAATCTCACCTTTACTACTTTGGGTCACACACTTTCCACTTGGGAAGAACAGATTGTCCTCTTTTCATGTTTCCTTGTCTTTTCTCATATCAATGTTTCTTGCCTAGAATATTTTTCCTCTCTAGGTACGTGGAAAATTTCTCCTCTATCTCTTAGGTTCAGGAAGTTTTCACTTGCTCTGTGTTGTCGCTCTGATAAATTTAAGTACTGAGAATAAAAGGATACACAGAAAGACAAAGTCCTTGCTCTCAGGGAGATTGAAGTCCATCCAGAGCTAGAGAGAGACCATAAACAGGTGAACAAATAAATACATGAGAAAATCACATATTATTATACATGCTTGGAAATAAATAGAAAGTTTCAGGCGCTTGAACATAACTAGTTGGGGAAGGAATTTTAGAGAACATCCTCTATGTTTGAGCAGAGAAGTTGAACTGGGGCTTTGTACCAATCAGTAATGGCATTTAACTATAGTAGCATAAAAAAGAGTGTTTTTCCTCATTTGAGAATTCCAGAGGTAGGTGGTTGGTATGGTGTTTTAGCTAGAGGATAATGAAACCAGTGACTTACTTATTCTTAGTTTGCTGGCTTTCTCCCTGGTGCTTGTTTCCTCATGGTTACCCAATAGCCACTGCATTTCCATCCATCCCGCTTCTGTTCAAAGCAGAAAGAACTATAGAATAGTTACATTTCTTGCGTGCCTTTAGGGAAAGGACAGATTTCCCAGAGAAGTGTCCAACAGATTTTTACTTACATTGGATTGCCACAACTGGGAAATATGTGTATGTACTAATAGCAAAGGAGTTTAAGAAACAGGACTATCTTTGCTATATCTGGCTTTGAATGACCATCATCTTTGCCTCCATGCAGAATTTTAACCAAAAAGAAGGAGATAAGCACACAGATTTAGCAACTATTTCGTGAATGCCAAAGACCTTAGGTTGAGAAATAGCTGGCTGGTCATGTCAAGCATCCCAGGCAGAGACAGCCTCCAGCACAGGCACCTGAGGTGGGAAAGTCTTTTGTGCTTCTGAAGAATAAAGGTAGGCTCTCATGACTTGCTAGGAGTGAGGACGATGGGATGTGGTGGATGACGGATTCAGAGATACAGGATCCTCAGTTACTTAAGTCGAAGAGAAACTTTTTATGCATTTCTTTATTCTAAATACCTTGCACAATCTTAGGCTGATAATAAGTTTCTTTCTTCTTTTTTTTTTAATGAGTGAATTAAGGACAACACTTTATATAAATATGTGAAAGAGCTCTGTGATTTCCTTGTTTATAAATAACTTTAACTGTATTCACAGGAACATACGTTAATAAGTCAAAATCATCTCATGACTGGTAATCTTCATTTTCAGCATTGATTTGTCTAGAGTTAATCATGTCATTTGAAACCATAAAGGCCTAATTTTAATTGTCAATTACATCAATTCCATAATTCCTCTCTACATATGTTGTTTTGGTTTGTTTTGTTTTGGCAAAAGAAGTCATATGAAAAAAATATACATATTGGCAAGTTAGTCTCAAGTATCAAAATAATTTCATAAATTTTCTATTTATTTTTAACTGTGGAGTTATGATCATATTTGATATTTCACAGCTGTGAAAAATTCACAAATAACTTTGTTCAATAGTATTTGATTAAGAAATTACAGACTCTGATTTTTAAAAGTGGGCACTGAAATTTGGGTAAATGGTCTATTTAACCAAATGTTACATTGAATATGTGAATGTATTAACCCTAATTTAACGGGTGTGCAATTTTTTATCGTATGAACTGAAAAGAAGTGATTGACCCTGTTATTTTCAAAAGCATTACTCTAAATTGCTACTAGTGTTAACACCTTACATCAAATAGTACATATTTCTTTCTTTGTTATTGTCCTTTTGAATTCTTTTAAAATATAAAGCACAAGTTCCAATGAGGAGAATATTAGCCATAATTTTCCTTATAGTCATAATAAAGAGCTATTTGTCGAAAAGTTAATAATATGCTATAATTGATTAAATTCAGCACCATACTATGTGTTACAACATCCAGAAAGGTTTTGTGATTTTTAATAAATTCTACAAAATCAGTGAATCATTTTCATTTTGTTTCACTTAATTAAGAATAAAAGTGTTTGAAGTGTGTGTGTATATATGAACACACACAGACACGTATATGTCCACACACAGAGTATATCCACACATGTATATATCCATACACACACACACACACACACACACACACACACACATGTTTTATTTAATTTTTTCCATGTGACTCCTAACATAAAGTGTCTTTGGTAAATTTTAGTGTAATTAATAATAAATTTTTTCTAAAGCACGGAGTTATTTTCCAGGTTCCCATGTACCTTATACTGAACTATTTTGAAAGTCTAATTTTTGTTTCTTGTGTTTCCCATCTGGTCTTCTTACATTATCATCCTATGATCTGTTTCCAAAATAATGCTGGGAAATGGAGTGTTGATTTCTTCTTTACTAAAATATATTTTCATTATTTTTAAAGTAATGAAAACATTTCTATTTTTGTTCAGTTAGCTGACAACACCTTTTTCCATTATTTTATTTTTAGCTGGCTAAGTTTAAACTTGACTGTGTGCCTTTTAAAATTCAAAGTGAAATAATCAGACCATTTTACTTCCATTTGCCATCAGCTGAAGGATTAGTTACTTCAACTAGGGGACAATATAATCAATAATGTCTAAATTTATGCCCAAGATGACCATCCTTGAAGATATCCTTTTCTTTCTTGGAAACATAGTAAATTCCATCATAAATTTGGCCAGGAAAAAGACCCTTGATTCCTTTTAAGTGTCTGTCACTCTTTTACAGTCCATTTTTATGGAAGGGAGGTAAAATGATAAATCACAAACCATTAGTCATGAAAGGTCAATCATATCTTCCCAAAATATACTATTCTACCACTTAAGTCCCAAATAGTTTTTATATACAGCTAAGCAGAATATTTCTTATCATTTTCATATTAAAGCGATCACAAAAAAATTGTACACTCAAACTTGGAATTATCAGGATGATTTAGATCTACATTATTTTCTTGGATTAAAAAAGAAAATTAATTTAGCAGGTTTATACTTCCTTTTGTTAGTGACCTATAATTTCTATCTTCATATGCTTTCAGAAAATGCAAACTACAGTACCTAATAAAGATTAAATAATGATTCTAATACTTAACAATGCTTTCCAGGTTCACAAACAATTGAAGCTGAAAGCAAAATTCTACTGTGTTTACCATACTTGTTTTAGAAACATGAAACTGCATCAACAATTGATATTTTGAGAAAATAAAAAAAAATGACATAGTATATAATCTCTTATAACTGGAAGCAAAATCTGTTTCATCTCCATAAACTGTTACATTTGGTTAGTCTGTAAAAAAAAAAAAAAAAAGTCATGTATATTTATTTTTCTGATAATAAAACCACTTAAGTAAGATACTATTTTCCTCAATTAAACATTGATATTCCCTTAGGTACCATACTATGTATCTTTATAACTTCCTACCTTTTTCTATTCCAAACAAATTCAAACACATAATTTACTTCATTAGTCACAAACCTGTTCTATTTTTCCAAATTAGAATTCAGCATTTCCTAGCGAAATATCTTTCTGGTATTAACTTCTTAATTCCCATAGGTATGTTCCAGAGAAGAGTCCATGTAAGAGACCTTCATGTAAGGACTACTAGAAGAACTACATTAAATCGTATTTTCTATAGACTGAAGACTTCTACTTTCTTGAATCTCTCATTGCTGTGTCAAATCTTATAGTATTTTTAACTGTCTTTCAAACTTTCCTCTAAGAACTTTCTCTTGAAGTACATTGTTCAAAAGTCTACACATTCTCTTAGGAAAATTATGACCACTACTCATGATAGCATACGAATTGCTATATTCTGTTCCTTCATCTTGCATCACTATATCAGAGTGTATTTAAATGTTATGCTTTTCAATCATGTATGCCTTGACACCATTAATTTTCCACTCCTCACAACACATTGCTCTCTTGGTTTTCACGATATTGTATTCCATTACTTCTTTATGTTTACCTCTATATCGAATCAGTTTCATATATACACCCTTTTTCCTTTATTTATATACTTCTTTTCTTGAACTCTTCCTCTGATATCAGTTTCTCTTTACTCTTGTTGGGTTTAAGACTCATGTCTTAAGTGATCATTGATATAACTATTCACTATGGATTGAATTTCATTGTTTCTCCATATCTGCCTATCCTTTAGACATCCCCACAGGGATATCTTAAGATCTCCCTCCCAGTTTTTCCTTAGCACCTCCAGGCCATGGTATTAGCTATCCCAAAATGTCAAAGTCTGAAATCTGGAAGCCATTTTGTATCCAAAGTGTCCTTGCCTTAGTTCAGAGAGTTCCCTTAGATCACTCACATAGCTTCCTTATCCTTTTCTCTGTCCGTAATTTCATATCTACTTCTCTTTCCTTTACTGCTGACCTTTTCAGTTTATTGTTAAAAATATTGGCACAGGGGACGCCTGGGTGGCTCAGTTGGTTAAGCAGCTGCCTTCGGCTCAGGTCATGATCCCAGCGTCCTGGGATCGAGTCCCACATCGGGCTCCTTGCTCATCAGGGAGCCTGCTTCTCCCTCTGCCTCTGCCTGCCATTCTGTCTGCCTGTGCTTGCTCTCTCTCCCTCTCTCTCTCTGACAAATAAATAAATAAAATCTTTAAAAAAAAAAAAAAATATTGGCACAGTATTTTCAATAATGTGCCAATTAGATGATACGCTGTTCCCCTTTCCTACACTACCTTTTCTAACTCTCTGTTACTAGTTTCATGTAAAATATTATAAAATGTTTCCTAACTTCCAGGAAGTCTCTCCAACATTCCATCTCAGGTTTCCATAATGACTTTGATTGCTATCCTCTTGAATGCAAAGTGTTGATTGTAATTTCTGGAATATGACTAGATTCCAGTGGTGGACCACAAGACAGAGACATTGCACTTCCATGTGAATTCCTGTGACTTAGTGGAGTGCATGGGGCAAGGTAAGGACTCAATAAATATTTGTCAAAATCAATGAAGTGAATGAATGTATAAATAAATACCTACATTCTTCACAGGCAGAGTTTGTCAAGGTAAATAGCTATAGTAACGCAGGTAATGCCAGAAACTTACATTTGCTTAGTTATTCAGAGGTTTTATATGCTAGGTAAGTATTAATGCTGTCTCAATTTATATGAAATATTTTATTTTAAGAATTTATTTAAGGAAACTTGTTTCACAACTTTGTAAATCTCTTTAGTGTCTGCCTATTAGAAGAAAGTTGGATTTTCAGCCACTCCTTCCACATTCAATCTCTTACTGTATATTTTTATGCCTAACCAATATGAAGTAAATGTCTGTATAAGGCACATGGATATGTAGTTGAAAATGAAGGGGAATTTCAGTAATTGTTTGGGATAATTATGGGTATTTTTCTTTGACATCATACTAAAACTTGACAAATAATTGTTTCTAAAGGTTAGTGGTAATGCAGAATCTGAATTAGTGTCAATAAACTTCTTCAAATTCTATTTTTAAGAAAAAAAGCTTTGACATTGTGGACCCCGTTAAAAGTGTCTCAGAGACCTTGGGAATTCCTGGACCATTCTTTGAGAACCATTAGCATATAGAATCACAAAATTTTAAAGCAGATTGTACTATATATAAGGCATGGTATTAGGTCTCCAGAAGATTACCAGGAGGAAGGCTAGCTAGTTGAGACACCACAACATTAATGTAGGAGAATGTTGGTTAGGACAAGGGCTAAAATAGTGAAGGTTGTGGAAAGCTGGTTTTGATAGGTTTTGACTTTGTTGGATTTAAAGAAGAAAAGAATTACCCTGAGCTCTCAACATTTCATTACCTGAGATATTGTTGCTGATTTCAGTAAAAGGATCCCTAGTTTCCAAAATTGCCTCTCACATGTTGTTTCCTCTAAACCTCCTGCATTTTGATCACACTTTCCTGGAGGAATGCTAATTTGATAGTGTTGGAAACTGTGGTCCTAAAACAAAAAACAAAACAAAACAAAAAAAACCTCCAAGTAAGTGGATCAGTAGAGTATCAGTATGTGAGATCATTAATAATGTGAAGAAATTTGACTATGTCATTGATTTGGAATAAATTATTAATTGTGTCCTGGAATTAATAACTTATTCCTGACTTAGTTTTTTCATCAATAAGATAAGTTGTACCTAGAAATTACCTTTAGGTCCTTTTGGTTTCTTCATATAATACTATGATAAAATTCTACCATACTATTAGTATTACATGCTCCTTAATATTAATATAGTTTAATAATTCGTTACACATTACTGGCAAATCATCATTAATTAGTTGAACATTTTCTTTAAGTTACAATGAATATCACTTCCTGTCAGTAATAATATATTAAGTTGATTATATTTCAGGCATTATTCTCTTAAACAAAATTGACTCTTAAAAATATCTATGAATGAAGTCAAAAGGTTAACACATTCAATACTTAACTGACATTCTTTCTAAAATATCATCAATTATTCCATTGCTGATCAAGATGAACATTTATTTTATTTTAGTTTCAATAACCTACCTAAAACAAAAATAGAAATAATAAATCTTTTTTTTTTAATTATTAAGCATACAGGCATTCATTTTCCTAACTTGTAACAACTCAAAGTCTTCTCTATTGCTATTAGAACACTTATTCTGGCTCTAAGTGTTTTGAGTGAAAGATAGTTTAGGAGAAACCCATTCAATTTTTCTTTATTAGTTATGCTATTAAAATTTATATTTGGAGTCAAATTCTACCTATTTATGACTTCCACTCATTACTCCTAGTGGCCTTTGGAACTTCCATGGATATCTTCTTCTAACAAAAGATTCTTCAACTATTTGTTGATACTTTTTAATCCTTTATACTTGAAGTTTCTGACAGTTAGGACTTGTTTTCTTTGTTCTTCAAATTAATTACAGAACATGAGTTTTAAACATTTTTAAAAATCAGGCCAGCTTCCTCTGAATAAAATTAACTTATCCACATCTCCTAAATCTTGGCCCTCTAAATCATGCATAATAATAGTCCAGAAGTGGCCTTGCATATGCTAGATATCATGATTTATACAATAATAACTTTTGAATTATAATGTGAAAGAAAATGTTTTATTTCTTCATATAGCTCTTAAAATTAATATTATATCAAGAAAAATAATAATTTTGAAGCCATGAGTGGCTCAGTCAGTTAAGTGTCTACCTTTGGCTCAGGTCATGATCTCAGGGTCCTGTGATTTATTGGCATTGGGCTCTCTGCTCAACAGGGAGCCTACTTCTCCTTCTTGCTCTGCTCCTCCCACCCCACCAAGCTTGTGCTCTCTCTCAAATAAATACATAAAATCTTAAAAATAATAATAATTTGGAAATCATAAACAGAACTGAAAATTTTAAAAATATTGTCATTTCCTGAGTTTGTGTGTTTTAAAAATGCTTGACTTGATGATTATGATTGTATATTATTATTTTATGGCAACAAAATAAAATTATAAGTGCTATACTGTATGAAAAATATATTAACTTTATATATCTCATAGAAGGCTGTAGAAGTTTTAAATACCTTAGTTGTAGAAGATGTAGTAATTGTATTTTTTATTTGTTTGTTTATTTTGTCTGCTTATCATGGTTTCCCACACATTTTCTTCTAAAGTAACCCACCATGTTTCCTTTAGAGAATTTTCCCACCATCTGTGGTATTGGTGGGATTATCATTCACTGAACCTAGACTTGGGGTGTAGCCTTTGGTGAAAAGGTAGAAGTTTCCCACTGTCTAGATTTTTCTGAAATGTGAGGAGGTTAGTAGTTAGTAGTTAGAAAAGTTAGTTTCTTTTCCTTTTGGGTTTTTATCTCATAAGGGTGTTAAGGTGGGCTGCTGGAAGTCTACCCTCCCCAGAAAATAAATGCCGCCTATTTGAAGAAGAAAAGAATGCAACCAAGAGATAAAGAAAAGAAAGACAGGCAAAACTAAGCAAATGAGAGAGAAAGATATTTGATGACATTATTTATTTGCCTTTTAGAATCCAGATGAGATAAATGATTTTTTTTCATGAATTACTTTGCAATGGTATTCTATTCTTTGCAACAAAGTGCATCTTGATTAAAACAGAAGGTACTTAATAACTTTTCTTCAAATGCATATCAAATAAATTAAATCAATTTTGAAATATCTATGGTAAATTCTTACTTCTTCCACTGTATAGGATTTATGTATCTAAGAAATATTACCTGGTGGAGATAATGGAAGATAACTCCATGTTCCGATTCTACCTTTGTAATACTATGGGAAAGTCCTCTAATGTCTTTTATAATAGGTCATCATCTGTGCCTTTTCTTTTGAAAAGTGAATATAAACTCTGTCATTTCATTTAATATTTGATTTATAGAGTTTCCCAAATGTATTCTATATTACTTTTTTATTATGGAATAATTAACAGTAGGAGTAAGGAACAGATTTCTATTGAAAGCTTATAGATCACTTCTAAGTTTCTAAAAATATTCAATACTTTGTTAAGATTTGGCCACAAAGCCGACAATTAGCTCCTTTCTTTAAAAAATTGATTACACTGATAATGAGCACTTATCTTAAGTTTGGCAAATTTACTTAGTGGTTAGTACTGAAAATGAAGTTTTCTGTGTCCTTTCCATGGGTTCTGAAAGAGAGTAGAAGCTCTTCTAAAATAAGCTTCTACATAATGAGACATTAATCGGTGCCATTTAGCACACTACTGCTACAGTGGGCTAGTTTACATGTGGCAGTAACATTTCCGAGCAAATGTGCCTTTTGAAGTATCTATATTTTTACTAGGCAGTGATTTAAGTTTCAGAATGAACAGAACACTCTATGAGCTAATTTCCATGTATATTTTGGGTTTTCTAATATAACACGGTGTTAAAATAACTTTATTTTGAAAAATCTTCTATTTATTTAGAAAATACTTCAATGGGAAAATAAGTTTCCAGAGCCTGCTTCACTAATACTGAAAGGAAAAATGTGTTTTTTTTTATTGTATAACCTATTTTGTATGTACCATACAACAGGAGGAAAAGTTATCTGGTAATATTTTGGATATTATTACTCTCAATCTGATTTAACAGAGACTGGCAGAAAAGACTTCATGCTTTATTATCCATTACATGAATTTAGAGATGTAAAAGTTCTTTCGTTTGCACACTCTCTTTTTAATTTTGTTCTTTTATTTTATAGATCTTGAATATATAATATCACATATCTTTTATGACATTGCTGCTATTTAAATGATTATTTTATAATAAATCCAGAAGTTTGTACAAAAATAATAGATCAGTTATTCAACATTGGACCATATACCTTGGTTATGGGTTAAATCGCTCTTAGTTATTGTTATTGTCTACAAAAAAAAAGTTTACAAAGTTCTATTTGATAGAGCTTGCTCTCAATTGTTTTCCAACTCTTATTTTTAGATACAAAAATATAAATTATTAATATATGATTCTTTAGGTCCAAGATCTAAATTTGCTTATCTGTGATTAGATATCTGCCTCTGCATAGGAGGACCATTTATATGGTCAGATAGTACACTGCACAGCTCTAGAGTACTCCATTAACATAACCAACGTGGAAATGATGCCCTCTAAAGATGTAGAAAGCACAATTTACACAAAATGTTTAGCAGACCTGAATGGATCATGCTACGTTCTGCTCTTACCCTTATCTCTTTCCTTAGACTTCTTGCTCAGGCCTAATTTCTTGAGACTGGAATTTATGTCCAAGTATCACCATCCTGATTGCTCAAACTTTTGTGGATTTTTGGTCTCTCTCTCTCTCTCTTTTTTTTTTTAAGATTTTATTTATTTGACAGAGAGAGAGATCACAAGTAGGCAGAGAGGCAGGCAGAGAGGCGGAAGCAGACTTCCCTCTGAGCAGAGCCCGATGTGGGGCTCGATCCCAGGACCCTGATATCATGACCTGAGCCGAAGGCAGAGGCTTAACCCACTGAGCCACCCAGGTGCCCGATTTTTGGTCTCTTAACAGTGATGCTGACAACTGACAATTGCTCAGTGTGGAACTCTAGTCTTGTCTTTTCTACTCTCTTTATGGCAAGGCTATGCTGTATGACAGAAACACAGCTTGAGTAGACATAGAAATTTTCCACCAGGAATATATAAGAATTTCAGTTGCTCCACATCTCTGCGAACACTTGGCAGTATCAGACTTTTTAGCTAATTTGCTGTGTGTCATTATATATAAAGTGGTTTTAATTTGCAGTTTTCTGATGACTGTTGAGCATCCTTTTAGACATATCATTTGTCTACTAGACTTATCATTTTTATATTATCCTCTTGGGGTCTATTCCCAAGAACTCCTGCCATCTTTTGAGAGCTCAGAAGTATGTATTTTGTTAGCACGTACAGTTAACTGTGAATTTCACCTGGGAAAACTAATGTTACGTTCATTAACTTTGATAATCAGACAAAAGCTATTCACCAATGTGGTATTTTGAGTGTTAGTCCACTACATTTATTTCCACTGTTAATTCTATGTATTATTTATTTCATACCCTAAATAGTCTATTGGTGGAAAAAAGAAAAACCACTGAAGTTGGAATACTACAATATTTAAAAATTAGCCTCAACATAAACTTCCAACGGACCTCCAATTTTTATTCATATGACCAAACAAAAATATTTCAAACAATCAAAAATATATACATATCAAACATATATAATATTAATATTTTATACACATTATATATAACACATATATAAATATAATATATATATTATATATTATATATATACTAAAAATTAGGGCAGAAAACAACACTGTATATAGATGAGTTTGTGAATGGCCATGGGGCCATAATGATCCTCAAGTGGATAAGTAGCAGAGGGAATGCTATAACAAATACACACCTACTGATGTCACTCAATTGTTGCCTATTTTCCCACAGGAAAAAGGAGAACAACCTTAAATTCACAAAGAAATGTAGAATATTTTTATTTATTTAATTAAATATAATACCCTTCCCTTCCTGGGTATGCAGTGCATGAGTTTATCATAGTAAAAATGATAGGTATACAAACTATAAGAAATATTCTAGAAAGATAAGTTATGATAGAACTAGCAAAGTGGTACTGCAAAAATACTGAATCATAGGTGAGGTGGATTACAGGAAAGGACTTCAAGCAAGCCTGAAGCCTATTTCTTTTTCTCCAGTTAAATTGCCTCATTTCCTCCTGAACGAAGGTAAACATAGAATGTGCTAGAGTTTAAGGGCTTGGGAAGGTTATCTGAAATGCAATGTACTGATCTGTCCTCTGTTTTGTCTGTTATCGTTTCTCTTTTTACAGAAAGGTTAAAAAAAAAAGTCTTTATATTAAAAGGACTTCCAGCCTTTCATTGTTTTTGTTGGTTTCCTAAATCAAGTGCTGTCATTCCTATGACAAAATTGCTATCAAGAAAATAAAACAGAATGACATTCTAAATAGCGACTGGCGTTACAAAAGGCGATATAGTACTTTAGTTTGGAGAGTAAAAGGAAAGTTTCTCACAGGGAGTGTCATTGGAGCTAAGACTCGCTCCTAGGCAAGCCCGCGAATTCAAACGTAAGGAATTAAGTAAATAATTCAGGATTTCATTTAGTTAGTTATAAGGCAACAATAACAGCACTAACATAAAAAACTATTGCCTCAATTTCCCCAGGGAATTGGAAGCCTGAGTGCATATATTTTAAAAAGCGTAGATATGATATGTTAAATTGTATTTAAAACAATTTTGTTAGATAGCTAATATATATCTGTATACTTGGGAAAAAAACATCTTTTTTCAGTTTGAAAAACTGTTTGAAACTGTTTGAAAAAACATGAATTTAATAAATGCCAAAAATGAGGACACTTTCCATTAAGATGGATTTATAAACTGCATTTACACTATTATTTTTAACTATAATTATTCATCTATAGGGTGGACAAATTTTTATTCCTTTGAAAGAAAGACGTCTTTCTTCATAAAGCATATCATTGTCCTTCTGAGTAGAATTGCATACCAGGCCTTAATTAATGAGTGGGTTATGGTTAACTCTAATACACGTTCATAGACTTATGTGAGATTCATTTTTAAATAATAAACAAAAATTATACAAAAAATATTTTTTATTCTTTTCAGAATAACAATACCAAAAAAGGAAAAAAAAAAGTTTTTGGATCAACTTGCAGAAAGTAGAAGCAAATTTTGTGTTATTATTCTAGAATCCTCTCCTTGTCCACAATTAGGAACCCCTTTTCATCTACCATAGTCACCTTACTCAACTTATTAAATTTTAGTGACTTTTGATCAGATCGAAATATCCAGTTAACCTCAGAGGACAAAGTTTTGTATTACTTTATATTTAACATTAAGGATATTAAGAAACACTGCAGGCCCTCAAATGAGTTAGAAAAAAATAGTTTTGAAAATGTTTGAATCAATTCAGTAATATTAAAATAAGTACCTTTTCCTTTAAAGTGCTTCATGAAACATTATATTAGCTTAAATATCATATGTTTTTAAACACCCTACTCATGATCCATAAACATATATTACAGCAAACACTTCTTCTGTTCTATGACTTTTTCTTTGCTGTATTTTCCTAGCAACTAGACCTGCACTGGGCATATACTATGTACTCAATAATATTAATGAACAAAGTGGCTCTATAATAGTCTTATATAATCATGTTTTCATAAATTATGACATAAGTTAAATGTTATGTTGACCAAGAGGAAATAGCCTTTCAGGAAAATAAAAACTTTAAGAAAGAAACAGTGCCATTTTAATGAGTTATTGATGAATTGCTCCAGGATAGCAGAAAAGCATTTATACACTGGAGCTAGTTTAAAGACAGGTGACCTTTTAAGAGATTAGTTAACCTTTCAGCAATTTTGGAGAGTTACTGTTTTGAAAGATAAAGGTCAGAGTAGAACTCAGAATGCAGTTATTGTCTTCTCTGTTTGTCTCCATGCCTTTAATTTTCAATAAATTAATTCCAACTGTAGAGTCTGTTCACAAATAGATTTATTTTTAAAATAAAAGGACAATATAGGTTACAAGTATTTTTCAGGTACTCAGTATGAATAATCCAGACATGAAAACTCAAAATCTTAATTTATTTGTAAATTTCACCTTTCATCTTTGTCATGCTAAAAGTTACTAAGACAAAAATGCTTTTGAAGAAAGATGCAAGATGTTTTTAGTCATTTTTTTCCCTCCTTAAGAAAACTTCATTTCATTTTTTTGTTTCATGCAAAAAAAAAATTCTTTTTTTCAGATTTAGTCATTCTAATTCTCTTCATCAAAGTCCTTGTATTCCTAAACCTGGTGTTATATATCTCCTTAGATGTGTTAACACCAAAAGGAAAATTGGGCTGGTGCTTAGAAAACAGTTTTTCTGTGCAGGGTTTCATATACTTTGTGCAGAGAAAATAACCTAAAAATATTTTACCATTTGTAGATTTTGGTCAGGTTGTGATAAACAAACGATCATTAACCTGGCCTACATGCTCTCTTTCTTCTTTGTAGTTTCCTAGATCCATATTTTAAAATGCATATGATTTATTTTTTGACTTACTCATTTCAAAAGAAACTACCCTATAATTTGGAAATAAAGAAAATGTGGTTTTCTGCAAGATTTGATGATATTTACAAAGAGGTTAAGGCAATTTTATATTATCTGGACATATAACTTAGTTTCTGATGTTTTATTCATAGTCAACCACGAAACAAGTATAGATGATACAGTGCCCAGACTTAAGAAAGCATAAAATAAAATGGCTAAAAGTCATATTATAACAACTCTAGTCCTGTTTGAATGAACTAACACTATATTGAGATGGCAATAAACATACAAATAGAATTTTCATGTTCAAAGATCTATCAGTACTCTTAAAATAAATTTCACTTTATGTGGTAATTATTATTCACCAGTTCTCATCATTTCAACATCAATGCATTCTTAAAAATGAAAGAAACCCTGATTGACATTTGAATTGTCCAGTCATTCAGTAAAGTAGAAAGTAAAATGAGAAGAAAATTGAAGTTAGGTGAAAGATGTTTTAAATAAATAAGAGGTTTTTTTTTTCTTTAATGTGTAATTTAGCATTGACTTTATCATTGCCCTATGTGAAAGTCTCTTTCAGTGGGGAAATAACATTGAAAACATAGGCATAATCCTCATTTGTACACCATTCTGTAAGAGGGCCATACTGAGGGCACCAACCAAGTGTTAAAAAATAAGAAGAAGAAGTCAGAAAGTAGTTTCTGGTTTGGTAACCAGCTTCTTTCATCTCACCATTCTAATATTTCTGAATGTGTGAACTTTGTGCTTATGGGTCAAGATGACTGCAGTACTTTCTAAAATTACATCACATCGTAGGCAGCTCAATGGAGGAATGCACAAAGACAAAATGGGAAGTGGTGTGCAATATCTATTTTTAGTTTTCAGTTGACTCTAAGTGTGCATTGTACTTAGTTTCAGTTTTTTGTTTCTATTTTTGAGCATTTCTAACTATTCATAGTGATTAATTATTATTTTCTTTGAGGTCTTCCAAAGATCGGAGGAAAAAACATCATTTTCTTTTGTATTACAATCAAATTTATTGTATCTGGCAATTACTTGTCTGTGTCCACAAGATCCTCTTATCAATCTTAGACACATTATGTTCTTAACTTCTTTTTGCTATGTCTTAAAAATTTTTGCTATCTATCATCTTAGGAATTCTTTCATCACTCATCAATTATTCCAAGCCATGCTAAGAAAAAAAAAAGATGGTATATGAAAAGATGCTATAATAGTGTCACCATCCTTCAGTCTTCTTTTTCAGTTGTCCCAGGTATTGTATAATTATTTCAAGAAGGCATAAAGAAAGTTGACAGTCTGCTGTTACCTTTTACTGACACAGTTGAGACTTCAGATTTTCATTTTCCACCTATAATGACAAAGAGAAGAAATTTGGTAAAGTTAAATATTTTGTGATTATTGGAAAATAGGCGCAAGGAGACAGAGTTGTCTTAGAGCTGTACTATCCAACATGTAGCTACTAACAGTCACATGTGACTCTTGAGTGTCTGAAATGTGCTCAAATTAAGATGGGCTGTAAGCATAAATTATGTACCATATTTTGAAATCTTAGTATAAAAAAAGGATGAAAAATATATCATAATTTGTATTTATTTCATGTTGAAATGATAATATTTGGAATGTATTGGGTTAACTAAAATATATTATTAAATTAATTTCACCTATTTCTTTTTACAGTTTTAATGTGACTATAAACTTTTTAAAATTATATATGTGATTCATAGAATTCTGTTAGCACTCTTCTAGACTCTAACAGTGATAGTGAAGCTTTTTTGTCAAAGATTCTAATCCAAAATTTGAGGGAAAAAAATGTGAACAGACCCTTTGTCAGAGACTGGTGTATGTTTACTCCAATGTTTACTGTCCTCTATTACTTTAGAAATAAAAACCTCTAAGTATTTTAATGAAATACAGTCATTCAAAATAAATACTGCAGTTCCTGACAACCTTCTTACCTGGGGTGTGACTAAGTTCTGCACCGTAAAATATGTGAATTATTAAGTGATACCTTCTGGAAAAAATTTATTAACCAGATTATCACCAGTTACGATATGCTTCCAGTGAATGTTCTGAATTCTTTCTTTCTTTCTTTTTTTTAAGACGGTTCCATGCGCCAAGTGGAGCCCACCCTGGGGCTTGAAGTCATGCTCCTGAGATCAAGACCTGAGCCAAGATCAAGAGTTGCTTAACTGATGGAGCTACCCAGGTGCCCATTTTGAATTTTTTCAAGTCATTTTATAAATAATATTCTAGACAAAAAAGTAAAAGAGTTTTTTAAAGCTTTATTAGAAATTTTAATAAAAAAATAAGTTCACCATGAGTATAGCTATCATCTTTCACCATACAACACTATTATAATATTATTGGCTATATTCCCTATGCTGTGCCTTTTAATCCCATGATTTATTCATTCCAAAAAATTATTAAAAGTAATAAGTGAGGGGCACCTGGGTGGCTCAGTGGGTTAAAGCCTCTGCCTTCGGCTCAGGTCATGATCTCAGGGTCCTGGGATCGAGCCCCGCGACAGGCTCTCTGCTCAGCGGGGAGCCTGCTTCCTTCTCTCTCTGCCTGCCTTTCTGCCTACTTGTGATCTCTGTCTGTCAAATAAATGAATAAAATCTTTAAAAAAAAAGTAATAAGTGAATTCAATAAAGTTACAGGATACAAAATTACTATCCAGAAATCAGCTGTGTTTCTATACACTAATAACAAAGTAGTAGAAAGAGAAATTAAGAAAACAACTTATTTACAATTTCACCACAAAAAAATATGCCTGATCAAGGAGGTGAAAGACCTATACTCTGATAACTATAAAACATTGATGAAAAAAACTGAAGATGACAGAAAGACAAATGAAAAAATGTTATGCTCATGGATTAGAAGAACAAATATTGTTAAAATGCCCATACTACCTAAAGTAATCTACAGATTCAGTGAAATCCCTATTAAAATACAAACAGCATTTGTCACAGCACTAGGACAAATCATACTAAAATTTGTATAAAACTGCAAAAGACTCCTAATAGCCAAAGCAATGCTGAGAAAGAACAACAAAGCTAGAACTATCACAATTCTAGATTTCAAGATATACTGCTAAGCTATAGTGATCAAAACAAAATGGTACTGGCACAAAAATAAAGGCATTCTTAAACTTTCCAGTTAAGGTATCTTAATCTATTATTTGAGACAGTATTTCTGTGTTAACCAGTCTCTTCGTAACCACCTCCATCTCTCTCTCCCTGTCCCAGAAGGAGTTTGAGTGTGAATGTTTCCATAAACCTTGGAAGGAGGAGGAGACTCCTTGACATAATACAGAGCTTTTTCTTTGTCCTTGAGCTAGACTCAGCTCCAAGGCTTTTGGCTTGAGTGATCTCTAAATTGCTGGTACTTTTATCTGTCAGGATGACCACTGATGACATTTTCCATTCTCTTGTTGGGTGAATGCCCAGTGCTTTCTCCCAGCCAAACCCAGATTTAATCACACAGACTCAGCAAACTCCTCTTGAGTTTTAGCCATGGCCTCCACCTGGAGTCTGGCTTAGGATGTTCATCCATAATCACCCTCTGGAGCAGGGTCATCTCTCCCCTTGCATGACAGACCTGTGGGTCTCAACTCAGCCTTGAGACGTACTGAAAATTGGAGGATGTTCCTGATGAACAGAATTTGTAAGAACTGTTGGAGTGCTTCTCTGGTCCTCTCTCACCCTGCCATGTCATGATGCATTTTTGGTTTGTTTTAGGCCCTCCCCCAATCCCCACAGATTTTTTGGGAATGCCTGCTTAGTGGTCACCTCCAAAATTCCAAAATTCCAAAACTGGATCCGGGCACAATCTCTTGCCTTGCTATCTAATTTATGTAGCATCTCTCTAGGATTTTGTCATGGAGGATAGCAGCCAGAACAAAGTTGTCTAATTATATGAATTCCCCCCATTTTTTCTCTCTTTCCTTACAGGTATGGAAATATCTGTTCTACTCTTTATTTGTATCTGGTGTAGACATCCTATATAGCATCATAGCCTTCTCCTTGTCCCATTTGAATTCATCTCTTTTATTTCTTGCAGTTAAAAACAAAACAAAACAAAACAAAGCAAAGAACAACAAAACAACAATAACAACAAAAAATTCCCTAAGCAGGTTTATGGTAAAATCTTAGCTAAAAAACAAAAATTATTTTTTGAGAATGTTTTAATCCCATTATGAAATTGCCTATGATTAATTAAATAAGGTCAAGAACAACTAAGAGAAGGTTAGGTTTTTATCAGAACATCTATGTCCAAGGTGATTGGTAAATGCTTTTCAATACACAAAAAGTTTTACTCAGTTCCAAACCTCAAGTCTCAAGTACATGGCCAAACAGCGACATAAAGCATTAATATGAGAATCTTAGACAGCATGTCACGTGACAGGGGAGTTCTATGGGAGCTTAAAAGAGTTAATAATGGCTTCTGGTCCAGAGCAGGCAGCACAAAGGTGTAGAGACACAAAGGTGGCCTTAAATAAGTGCTCATCTAGCTAAATATAGAGTAGAATTGGAAGTTATTTGGATTTGATTATGACTGCAATTAATAACCAGTGTTCAATCTATTGAGGGCTACATTGGATACCTATTTCTCACTAGGAACATATAAGAAAAAGGTATGTAAATTATCCCATCTGGTCCTGATGGTTTTGGGGAATGGCCACCATTTACAGTGATGTGGAAGAACTCTGATATGGCAGGGATCTGAAGAACAGACTGAATAAGGAGATACTTGAGATAGACTACATACTTAAAGAATGCCTAAACATTACATAATAAGATCAGTGGTAGGGGACAATAATGATGTGTTTGAGATCTATATGAATGTTGTAGTTGTTAAAGCATAAAGAACATGGGTGACGGAGTCAGTTATAGATAGGAGTGAAACTCACACACATTTCCTAGTTATATGAACTTGGGGACTTTCTTTAACCCTGCTTCTTTGTTTTCTTACTTCAAAAATTAGAATAAAAATAACTAGCTGACACATACATTGTAATGATTAAGAAAAAATTTGAAGAGAAAATGTAAACATAATATCTGGAAAATTTATAAAACCTCAAATTGTTTTAAGTATTGATAATACTAACTGATTAAGTGGAAATGAAAAAGGTAATAAATTTGTGGATCTAAAATTAAGGCACTGTGAGACTGTTGAAACTATTGTGAGTCACAAAAATGTAAACAAACTTTTGAGATGGACGTGGGCAAACCAGTAGCCCAAATATCCATTCCTCTACTTCGGGCAAAATCCCAAACCAGAAATGGGTTTGTGAGGCATTATGCCCTGGCAAGCCTTTTTATTTGCTTTCACTCTAGCCTAGGACAGGGATGGACATAGACATGCTTTCTGCTGTTTGATTGTGTGAAACTCCCCTGTGAATGTCAGAAAGTAATTTTGCCAAAGTATAATAGTTTGTTGTCAGGCCAAAGGAGTTTGGACTGTAGAAAGAGAACAAGAAGGAAGTAGCTTTTATAAAAAGTTTTACATGGATATATTGATTAATTCTAGTTAATTTTAGATCACTTCACAGAGAAATAGCCTTGGTTCTTCCCTTGATATATTGACATTTTTATGCTCCTTTAGAAAATATTTTTCAGAAAAATGTCATAGGTTTATCTTTGCCTCTTTCAGTTCCTATATAACCCAGCATGCCCTGTGAAATGCCATCTATAGTTTTTCTGACAAAAACAGCACCCCCTGTGTCTGGAAAATTCTCCCAAACATGCGTTCAAATGGAAGCTTTTACCTTCTTAGAGTCTTTGGTTTGGAGGTAAGTATTTGATTTAGGCTAAGGAGGTCATTCCCATCTCCATTCACAGCTATTTAGTCCAGGCATGAGGATCTGGCTCAAATAGTGCAAATCAGCAAGATTTCCCAACAATGACCTGCACTTCTTTTCTGGTAGTAAAAAGATGTGAGGTGCTAAGAGCTTTTGGTAGTGCTGGCCCCTGTCAAGTTAAAGTATCTGGTCTGCAGATACTTCAAAAGAAGGACATCCAGAAACACTGATAACAGAGGAAAAGGGGGTGGGGGATGGGGAGATGGATGAGGGACAGAAAGCAAACTGAACAGATGGATAGAGTGATGGGTGGAGGGGAGAGTGAAGAACAGTTCTTGAAAATCCCTCCCCCCCCTTCCCCCCCCCTTTTTTTAAAGAACATATTAAGTTAGTTTAATCTCAATTACAGTTGAATTAAAAAAAATTTCACAATTACATCTCTGTTTTCTGAAATTTATATTAATATTTCCACAGTGCCCATGATGATTTTTTAAAAAAATTTTTGGTAAAGATTTTATTTATTTATTTGAGAGAGAGCGTACACACACAGAGCAGGGAGAGGAGCAGAGAGAGATGGAAATGCAGACTCCCTGCTAAGCAGGGAGCCTGGTGCCATGGGAGGGGCTAAATCTCAAGACTCCAAGATCATGACCTAGACAGAAGCTAGACACTTAACCAACTGAGCCACCTAGGCGCCCTCCCCATGATGATTTTTAAATGACAGTTTAGCGAACATGGTATTTTGTGAGAGATTTATATGTCTTTCTTTCTAAGTTGAATTAATAATTTGGTCACAAAGAATTACTAAGCACTGACTTCAAGTATTTTTTTACCTTTTTACAGATTCAATATTTATTATGTGAATAAAGAATTAGTCACCTCAAACCACTGAACTAGGACCTGCATTTGAAAACAAGTTGACATAATGATATTGCTGGAATTTTTCTCTCTCGTTTTATAAATCTCAACCTATTTTAGTATTTTCTGACTAGTTTTCTATACTTTGTGTCTTATGTTCTCAGTCTAATGTCTTCTAAATTTCATATTAGCAAGATAATTTAACTTGCATGTTTATACAGACTATCATCACTTTATCTCTGAGACCTTCAAATTAGTGTTCTCTTACAATGAATCATGCAGTTGAGCAAATTACTAATCTGAATATGAATCTTATTGAATTAGTAAAAGTATTGAAAAAATGAGCAAATATATTACGTTTTAATATTTTGTCAGCTCTGTTCAATTAAATACCTGATTATAACATTTAAAATAACAAAGTTTTAGAATGTTAAAAAGTTGTAGTGTTACTAAGAAAAAGATATCTAGCAGATTGTTTTCTGTTTTTCTCTTAAAATTATAGTTTTATCACTTGGAATGTCTTTTTTTTCCCCGGCCAATGAATTGGATTAATGCATCTGCAGTTTAACAGATTCTATTTTATTTTATTTTATTTTTTAAAATATTTTATTTCTTTGACAGACAAATCACAAGTAGGCAGAGAAGCAGGCAGCGAGAGAGGGGGAAGCAGGCTCCCTGTTGAGCAGAGAGCCTGATGCGGGTCTCGATCCCAGGATCCTGGGATCATGACCTGAATCAAAGGCAGAGGCTTTAAACCACTGAGCCACCCAGGTGCCCCCGTTTAACAGTTTAAGAACAATCTAAAAAAAAAAAGTTATAACCTGCTTATAATTTTCATATATTAAAAAATGTCATTAGTAGTCATTCCTAGAATGTCATATTGAGGAAAATGAAAATATGTTTATTTCATTGAACGTGGTATTATTTTTACTACAGTTGAATTAATTCTTGCAAATGAAATACAGATTGATAACTCAGCTAAATACTTCTTCTTTGATTAAAAGATTACTTTCTTGAGGGTGCTGGGGTTATGGACATTGCGGAGGGTATGTGCTATGGTGAGTGCTGTGAAGTGTGTAAACCTGGCGATTCACAGACCTGTACCCCTGGGGATAAAAATACATTATATGTTTATTAAAAAATTAAAAAACTTAAAAAAAAGATTACTTTCTTGCTTTTCTTCTTGCTTTAGCTGTTCTTTTGTCCCCCACCTCCTTTCCTTACTTTCTGCCTCCCTTCCTCCCTCCCTTCGTCTAATCCTTCTTTCTCTCAAAAACAGTATTAAATGTTCACTCTGTGCTAAAGATTCTACTAGAAAAAAAGGAATGAATACATAAGAAAATGCAAACAGGGCAATTTCTCTTACAGGGTATGGACTTGGTCCTAAGGTTGGATAAACTCACATTCGAATGTTCCAGATTGAGTGTTCTGGGAGTCAGAAAAGGCAGTCTCAGGGAAGGAAAACTTAAACTGATGGGTGAATCATGTAGGTTGAGGAAAAGTTGATGAATGTGATGGAAAAATATTTCCAGGTAGAAGACAGTTTTCTCAAAAGGTAAAGAGGTAAGTTAGGACATAATGAACATGATACCTTAATGGCACTGAAAATAATTCAGTAAGGTACTTAGCATGTAAAACCGGCTCTTGCTCATGAAAAACTTGCGAATCATGTTAAGAAGTTTTGACATAAATCAGAAAAATTTAAGGATTTAAACAACAGATTAGTATGGTCAGACTTGGAGTTTATAGTGGTTTTGGTGACTGGGTGAAGGATGGATTGACTGGTAGGCTTGAGATAACTATAGGGTTCAAGGAGACCAGTCTAAGCTTGTTGCTCTAATACGGCTGAGAACATGGCCAAAATAGGATAGCAACAACAGACCCTGAGAAAATTAAATTACTGTTGAAAGTAATTTTGGAAGTAAACTTCAGAGAAATTAATAATTATTTTTGGAGTTAAGAGCGTGAAGACAATAATTTCAAGGTTGATATCTTAGGTAACAGTAAGTAAAATAGTCTATAAATAAAATGTATATGGGGACATGACAGTACACATTTGATAACATTTAGGCAACAGATAAACATTGTTTAGAGCATACAGATAGTTGAATATCCTATATACGTCTTTATAGACAGTGTACAAAGGCCAAGGCCAAGACAATATAGGAGTGTTAGTAAAATCCTCTCTACAGATTTTATCACATATTTTATTTTTCTCTCTATATGAAAAGTTTATGTTGGCTTGATTCTCAAGTTAAAATTGAGGTTCAGTACCGATTGCTAATCTGTGTCAGGTAAGCAAGTAGAATACAAAACCACATTGGGACATGAATGGGGAAACAGGAAACAGAGCTAAGAATTCAAATAAAATTGTATCATTGAACAAGTGACACACCTATTTCAGTTCTTGTCTAGTACACAATAAACCACTGATCGCAGTGGTTGGCACTGAAAAGGATGTGGTCACAGATCATAAGAGTTGGAGGAGGCCACACGAGGAAGTCATCATCCCTTTTTATCCACTCTTAAAATCCTGACAAATGACTAGCCTGTGCATTTTTTTTTTCCCCTCTAGAAAACAAGACCTACTACATCCAGGACTTCCTTTTGATTGAAAAGTGGAAACTCCATCTAAAAATAGAATCTAATATCTATTTTCTGGCTTAGGTAAAGTACTTAACTTTAAGTTTATGAGAGATATCCTATTTTAGTATCTTCATTTTACATATGAAGAAACTAATGATCAGAAAGCTTAAGTATCTTGCCCAAGGACACAAAGTTATAAAATGGGAGACAAGACTCCAAACATAGTTTTTTTTTTTTTTTTTAAATTAACATCCAGTATTATTTTCTATAATAATTCTGCTGTCTTGGTAATTACTTTTTGTGAGTCATGTGAAATTAGAGTGCTAAATTACTAATTTTTATAAATAACAATCATTAGATGAAAAAAAAATCAGTGACGAATAAGTTCTTTCTTTCTCTATTAAAGACACACATTTTTTTTACAGTACTGTACTGTATCTATTGAAAAAAAAATCCACATATAATTGGACCTGTAGTTCAAACCTGTGTTGTACAATGGTCAGTTGTATGCACAATATACCTAAATATAAAGTCCTCCTGATAATAAGACAATCCCTTGTGTCAAATGTTCCATTTTTTTCATTTCATTTTATTTCTTTCCTGTGTTCCAGCATTCATTGTTTATGCACCACACCCAGTGCTCCATGCAATATGTGCCCTCCATAATACCCACCATCAGGCTTACCCAACTCCCCACCCCCCCTTCCAAAACCCACAGTTTGTTTCTCAGAGTCCAGAGTCTTTCATGGTTTGTCTCCCCTTCTGATTTCCCCCAACTCACTTCTCCTCTCCATCTCCCAATGTCCTCCATGTTATTCCTTATGCTCCACAAGTAAGTGAAACCATATGATATCTTTAGGGTAATTACCCAGTGGTGCAATTGCAGGGTCATAGGGAAACTATATATTTTTTTCTTTTAAAGATTCTATTTATTTATTTGTCAGAGAGAGAGAGAGAGAGAGAGAGAGAGCGAGCACAGGCAGACAGAGTGGCAGGCAGAGGCAGAGGGAGAAGCAGGCTCCCCACAGAACAAGGAGCCCGATGTGGGACTCGATCCCAGGACGCTGGGATCACGACCTGAGCCGAAGGCAGTGGCTTAACCAACTGAGCCACCCAGGCGTCCCAGGGAAACTCTATTTTTTTTTTTTTTTAAAGATTTTATTTATTTATTTGTCAGAGAGAGAGAGAGGGAGAGAGAGCAAGCACACGCAGACAGAACGGCAGGCAGAGGCAGAGGGAGAAGCAGGCTCCCCGATGAGCAAGGAGCCCGACGCGGGACTCGATCCCAAGACGCTGGGATCATGACCTGAGCCGAAGGCAGGTGCTCAACCAACTGAGCCACCCAGGCGTCCCGGGAAACTCTATTTTTAATTCCTTAAGAAATCTCCACATTCCAAAGTGGCTGCAGCAACTTGCATTCCCACCAGCAGTATAGGAAGGTTCCCCTTTCTCCACATCCTCTCCAACACATGTTGTTTTCTGTGTTCTTGATTTTGGACATTCTAACTGGTATAAGGTGGTATCTCAATGTGTTTTTGATTTGAATCTCCCTGATGGTTAATGAGGATGAATATATTTTCATGTGTCTGTTAGCCATTTGTATGTCTTCTTTGGAGAAGTGTCTGTTCATGTCTTCTGCCCAGCCCATTTTTTGACGTGATTGTCTGTTCTGTGTGTGTTGAGTTTAAGGAGTTCTTTATAGATCTTGGATATCAGCCCTTTGTCTGTAGGGTCATTTGCAAATATCTTCTCCCATTCCGTGGGTTGCCTCTTTGTTTTGTTGACTGTTTGCTGTGCAGAAGCTTTTGATCTTGATGAAGTCCCAAAAGTTCATTTTTGCTTTTGTTTCCTTTGTCTTTGGAGACATATCTTGAAAGAAGTTGCTGTGGCCGATGTCAAAGAGGTTACTGCCTATGTTACTCCTCTAGGATTTTGAAAGATTCCTTCCTCACGTTGAGGTCTTTTATCCATTTCAAGTTTATCTTTGTGTATGGTGTAAGAGAATGGTCAAGTTTCATTCTTCTACACATAGCTGTTCAATTTTCCCAGCACCATTTGTTGAAGAGATTTTTTTTTTTTCCACTGTACATTTTTTCCTGCTTTGTCAAAGATTCTTTGATCATAGAGTTGAGGGTCCATATCTGGCCTGCCTACTCTGTTCCACTGAAGACCCACATTTTTAAAATGTATTATTTTAAGCAAACTCTGCCCTCAATGTGAGCTTGAATTTACAATCCTGAGATCAAAAAGTTACATGCTAGACCCACATTTTTTTTTCTTTTAATGGCTTAAGAGTACTAAGTTTCTAGAGATGTTTTCATGAGATAATAGTAAGTTAAACTTTCATTTTTTCATTATAGAGATGTAAGTGTCTAATCAGGACCATATACTTATTGTACACTACGGTAAATAAATTGATATAGTGTTTTGGGTAGCTTGGATTCCTTTTCAAATTATATATATTTTTGAGTAATAAATATTTGCATATTGTTTTAAAATCTGTTCGTCTCTTAGTCTCTTCATAATTCTAAAACACATAGTATAAAGTAGTTGTGATCATTAATTTTACGTGTCAGTTTGACTGGCTAAGGGATGCCCTGATAGCTGGTAAAACATTATTTCTGGGTATGATTGTGAGAGATTAGCATTTGAATGACTAGACCAAGTAAACAGTAGCACCCTTACCAATGCAGGTTTATATCATCCAATCTTCTATCTTCTATATCTTCTATCCAGAGCCTGAATAAAACAAAAAGACAGAAGAAAGTCAAATTTTCTCTCTGGGACATCCATCTTCTTTATCCCCTAGATATCGGACATCGGCACTCCTGACTGTCGGGCCTTTTTACCCAAACTGAATTTCCCACTGGTTTTCCTGGTTCTCTAGCTTGCCCATAGTAGATCATGGAAGTTTTCAGCTTCCATTAAAGCATGAGTCAATTCCTATAATAAACAAAGAAACATGAATTTTATCTGTCTGTCTATCCATTGGTCTTCTATTGATTCTGTTTCTCTGGAGAAGGTTAGCTAACATATCAACTTTTACAACTATGCTCTTTAGTGCTTTGAAACTTTTCATTGTTCCTAGAATTATTTACTGATATTTGATAATACTTGATTGGGTTATTAATCTCTTGTGGAGTAGATTGTTGATTAGATATATGTTTTGGATTTATAACCTTAAAATCTTTCAACTGGATTAAAGATCTATTAGCAACACTTTAAAACTAAAGTCCAAAAGCTATATAAAAGATTTTAATATTGAGGTGTCTGGGTGGCTCAGTCTGATAAGAGGCTGCCTTCAGCTCTGGTCCTGAGATCCAGCCTCATGTTGGGCTCCCTGCCCAGCAGAGAGCCTGCTTCTCTCCTCCCTCTGCCTGCCTTTCTGCCTGCTTGTGCATTCTCTCTTTATCTCTCTGTCAAATAAATAAAGAAAATCTTTAAAAAATGATTTTATATCCCATTTGTGGAAACTGCAAACAATCTTTACGGTTACATATGTTAAAATAGAGCTCAGAAAATTAAATTTCTCTTCCTTCCTTAACTGTGTAATATTTTATATTTTAGTAGTTTTCAGTTAAATATTGCAAAACAAAAATGTTTTAAAAATTATTTCAAATTATTTTTCATGTATGATGATTTAACCATTTTGTACAGTTTCTGCTATAGGAATCAACTATTTTTTAGTTAATGAAATTTATATAGAAATTACATGAAATTGCTAAGACATTTTATAAATATATACTATCTTGACATTTTCATTTGTTTGAATATTCCAAATTGATATTATATAAGATTATATGAAATTTCCAGTTCATCAGAAGTTAAATTCATTACCTTTTTAAAATTCCATCTTGTACTCACTGAAATTTATTCTAAATCACATCATTAGATCAAACACATTCCCTGAAATCTGGATAAGAAAAAGATTAAGCAAGTAACACTGAAAAGCCTAATTAGTGTATTTCACCTTCATCATCAAACATAAGTAGAGAAATGATCAAAACCTTTTAATGGTCAGAAGTGGGCAAGTTTGTGGGCATTATCTTTCATCTGAAATAACTCTTTCCTGCATTATCTCAGAAGGTTAGTTTTTTGGCCTTGTTTGGAAGAAGTTCAAAATTTAAGATTTAAAAGGAAATATGGAAAGATTTTTTAAACCTTATTTCATGCATATATTTTTCATGATTAGAAGTTTATGAAGTGGGAGAAATTAATGATCCAAAATTATTAAAAAGAAATAATTTGAATTTAATTGAAATTAAATCATGGTTATATCTATAGTTATTATTTTATTTTTTTAAGTTAACACTTTTTAAAAATTTTTTGATACAGAATAATTTAAGTTGCATTTTCAAATGGAAAGTTTGGACTGTTGACATATACTTGAATCCTGAAAAAACTCAAGTTAAAATGAAGAAAATTATGAACAAATTAAATATAGAGACTTTTGAAATATATAGATAATTTTGTAGCAAAGAATTTTTCACAATATTAATTACTAAAATTATTGTTTATTGGTTAAAGGAAAGTTCAAGCATTTCCTCTATATAAATTAACTCATATAATTATCTTGCATTAGTATTTCCTATATTTACAGGTGAAAAAATTGAGGCAAAACAGTTACGGGATTGGTCCTAGATAATTGTAAATGCCAATATTTAAATATGTGCTGTTTGTGCTTCTGTGAGTACTTTTAATTGCTTTATAAAGTATATAAAATATACAAGAAGGTATTAAGAGTTTACAGCTGAATGAATTGAACCAATACAACCATCTATGAAGAAATAAGACACTACCAATACCTCAGAACCTCTGATCTCAAGCTGCTTTAGAATTATTAGCTCTTTCCTCTCACTGGTACATATTACTAAATATTCTAATAAACTTTATTAGTTTTTGCCTGCTTTTGGATTTACATAAGAAGGATTATGTAGCATGTAGTCTTTTAGTTTTTAGTCTTTTGTGTTTAACTTCTTTTGTTCAACATTGTGTTTGTGAGATTTATGCATTTATGCTGAAGTAGTTTATTCTCACTGTTCTAGAGTATTACATTGTGTGACTATGTCAAAATATGTTTGTTCATTCTACTTTTGATGACATTTGAATTCACAAGAGCAGTTATGAATATCCTAGTACCTGTTTTGGTTTTATTTGTTTGGTGAACCTATGTATGTGTTACTAGGAGTTAAATTTGTTGCATTATAGGTTAAGCATATTTCACCTGAGTAGATACCTCAAAAACATTTCTTAAAGAGTTGTACCAATTCACACTCTCACCAAGAGTTTATATGGGTTATATGGGTTTCAATTGATTTTTTATGTCACCATTGTTTGATATTTTCCATCTTTTTTGTTTTAATCATTGCAGTATGGTGAGTTCTATGAAATGTGTTTTTTATTTGCATTCCCCAATGACTGATGAAGTCGAGTGTCATATGCTTATTGGCCATATAGTTATCCTCTATTATTGTCTTTTTTTTTTTTTTTTTTTTTTAAGATTTTATTTATTTATTTGACAGGCAGAGATCACAAGCAGGCAGAGAGGTAAGCAGAGAGAGAGAGAGAGGGAAGCAGGCTCCCTGCTGAGCAGAGAGCCTGATGCGGGGCTTGATCCCAGGACCCTGGGATCATGACCTGAGCTGACGGCAGAGGCTTTAACCCACTGAGCCACCCAGGCGCCCTTCTATTATTGTCTTTTTAAAAATTTTCTCAATTTTGACTATTTCTATCAGGTTTGTGTCTTTTTCTAGAGTTTTGTGGGTTTTTTTTGGATATTCTTGATACAATAACTTTAATAAATGTGTGAATAGCAAATTGTGAGACTGATTTTTTTAAAAGATTTTACTTATTTGAGAGAGAGAAATAGAGTGCACAGGAGCAGGGGAGGGGCTGAGGGAGAAGGAGAAGCAGACTCACTGCTGAGCAGGGAGCCTGACACAGAGCTCCACTCCAGGACCTCGAGATCATGACCTGAGCCAAAGGCAGATGCTTAACCTACTGAGACACTCAGGCACCATAAGACTGATTTTAAGATCTAATTTCCTTTATTATTCTACAGGTAACTCTCATAGGTAAATTTTCTTTAGCATCCTAAATGTAGAGGCATAAAACAACTATATTACTGTGCTTATTATGAGTCAAGAATCCAGGGAGGGCACAGCAGAGACAGCTTCTCTCTGCTCCAAAATGTCCAGGTCCTCACCAGAGAAGGTTTGAACTGTGAGTTCTGTGAGGCCTGGAATCATTAGGGAACCTTTTCCCTTAAGTGTATGACACTTCAGATGCCATGACTCTAAGGCAAGGTTCAGTTTGAACCGTTGAGTGATGCACCTTATGGCCTCTCCATGAAGCTTGTGCTTCTCACAGCGTCCAGCGGAGTTCTGAGAGAGGTTTCTGGGAGGGAATTTCCCTAAAACAAGTATCTGAAAAGAGGCAGAAGTCACGTGACTTCTGACCACACTGCAGAAGGTAAATTGCATCACTTCTTCCACATTCTATGGTTGAAACAAATCCCAAGGCCATCCCAGACCCAAGAAGAAGGGAATTCAATTCCTCTTCTTGGAGGGAGGTATGTAACCATACCTCTATAGTATGGTTACACTATAGAAAAGCTTCTGGAATATAAGACACTGTTGCAGTCACCTTTGTAAAATATAATCTTTCATAGGATGGACTTTTAAAAATGTGTTCTGTTTGGGATGTGTCATGCTTTCTAAATAAGATGATTCGTTTCTGGTTTCTTCATTTTGTTTTGCTTTTTGGTTTTTTTTTGGTTTTGTGTTTATCGATTCTGAGTCATTCTCAGTTATTATATTATCTTTCATTATAGCCCGCCCCTCATTTTCTCATTTTCCTTCTTTTTGAAATCCAATAAGGCAAATTTAAGACCATTTTATCATCTGTTATTTTATCAGCTCTTATTTCTGCTTCTTGTAAAAGTGTGCTACAAATCTGAGTAATTTCTTCAAGTGTGCATCCAATATCATTACTTCTCTTGTCATCCATACTACTTGACTATTTAACTTAACCATAAATTCTTATTGTAAGATTACATTTGTCAAGTTTAGAAAATGAACTTGACTCATCATCAAATATACTTGGACTTGTTTCATAATATCTTATTCTTAAATCACAGCTGTGACTCCACGTTCCATTTCTTTTAAAACTTTACATGTACCTACTTGTATTTTATATCTGACTACTTAATACCTTAATTTTTGAGCAGATTAATTGTGCTGTGGTGTTGTTTCTATTCAGTCTCACTCATAGTTGCTTCCTTGTGTCTTTGATGATTTAGGGTCACGAGCCTTTAAGGCAGGATGTTATCTGCAGAAAGCCTGTGGAGCCTGCTTTAATGTTGTCTCTTTAGAGAAAAGTTGCTGTTTTAGGTGAGTTGAGATGCCACTATTTCATGTCATTTTAGGCTACTTTCTTAGTTTCTTAGTTTGAGAATTCCCGTAATACATTCAGACTTTAAATTCAAACTCCAGCGCTCCATGTAGTTAGGTCCATATTTTCAAGTTTTCATGGGCTATAGATACCCCAGTCAGTATCATTAGAAACTTCTGTTTCTAATCATACCTCTTTCTAAGTGGGCATATTTTTCCTAATTCCCTTGTGATTAACATCTTTGTTTTCTACTGGTCTCAGATTTAACCCAACAAATTTTGTAGGCCAAAGGTACTATTTCTAATTCTCGAAAAAGTAATTAAATAGCAAGCCTCTTGGCTCTGATATTAAAAAAAAAAAAATACTTCCCCTCCGCCCGCAAAAAAAAATACTCTCCAAATAGCTGTAGTTCAGCCACATTTGGCCACCTCAGTTTGCCACTATCCTCCATGTCAGGGTCAAAGGTGGTGTTTTGTTTGTCTTTTGTTTTTTAACTTAGGAGTTCAATTACTCTTTTTAAAAATGTTATATTAAGTCCAGACTTGGTATTATGAATCAAGTTAATTTTTTATTATTATTTTATTTAAAAATTTTTCTTTTTTAATTTAAATTTTACTTAGTTAACAAGGTTAATTTTTAAGATGTCAAATCTGCTTAGTATCAAGAATAGAAATCCTTTTGAGGTCTATTTTTCAAACACTTTATAAATGAACAATCTATCTGCATTATTTATATGGAATCAAGGCTGTGTGATTTTATGAATGTTATTCAGACTTCAGTATCACAAGGTTTTCTTTGAAAATTAATTTTATATATGACTTCTAATCATTAATTTAAGCATTTTGAGATACAAAAATCTTAAGAACGTGTTTTGAATTTTTCTGAGGACTATTTGAAAATCTTCCAATATGAGTCATTATGCAGTTAAGTATAGGTTATTTATTAAGAAAGTTGAAATTTAATTACAATAATCTTCATAGCTCTTACATGACTAGTGTAGGTGATACTGCTTTGTCACTGTTTATGCTGGACCTACCCTGCCAGCCTTTAGCAGGACCTTTACATTATTTCTAGTGATGATAGCTTACATTGCAATACCCTAGCATTGACCTTTTCATAAAAGATTTATAAATATTGACTTGTAAGCAGCCTGAAGATCTGGGTTTCTGGAAACCAGAGAGGGCATTTTTGATGGTGGAGACTTGGCTTCAGGAAATCTTTCATTCTCCCTCTTTAACAAACCCATTGACCTTTAGAACCTGGGGCAGTACTAATCCTTTTGGTCTGGCATTTCTTAGCAGGAATTCACTAGAATTTCTTCTTTCTGGAAAATTTTAGTGGGTAAAATTAGCAGAAGTGCTGAACTTGTATTTTGTATATGTATGCAGAAGCCATAAAGGTATAAATACCTAAAGTAAATCTACGGTTTGCTTCTCACAAGTGTGAGGCTATGTCTTATTAAGAGAAAGTTACCTTTCTTTGTGTGCTGCTAATCAGAATCAGGTAACCGCAGAATTAGGAGACATGAGTAAAAATTATGGACTCTACTCTTCAATGAAAGGATAATATTTAATAACTCAGACTGTTCAAGAAGAGAGTAAACATGCAAGTGAGAGAATAACACCCTTGACATTCAATATATTATACATATTTTGTAAGGATAGTTGTTCTTTGTGAAAGGGGTCTTGCATTTAGCCAGAGATATACCTGAAAACAGTTCTATTCTAAAGTCAGGGCATGTATCCATTATTGTGAAGCTAGATACCATAATACTTTGCAGCTTAAAACCAGAAGCATGTATAATTTCACATAGAAATGATTTGCCCCCTCTCAATCACTCTCATACTTCATAGGTAAACACCATCCTGACTTTTAAGCTTGCTGTTTTTTTTGTTTTGTTTTTTTGGTTTTTTTTTAGTATTATTTAAGTGGAAGCACACAGTGTGTACTCTTTTATATGGGTCTTTCAATATCTAAATGATTTGTTCCCAGATTTTGCCATATTTTGCATGTAACTCTAGTTCATTCATTATTCATCTAGATACTAATAAGTGTGGGAATATACTATAATTGCTTTATTAATTTTAGTGTTGGTGGACTTTTGGGTTATTTCCCACTTGACACTATAAAATAAAGATACAGATAATAAAATACAGATAATAAATTCTTTTTTAAGAATACAGATAAAAATATTATTATAAATATTATCACTGAAATGTATGTAGATATATTTATAGAAATGTAACTATGACTCCATAAAGATATAACTATATAGAAATATAACTATAGAAATATATGTATGTATATTTACATATATTTACATAAAAGAAATTTACCCTAATAATTTATGTAATATAAATCCCTTAGAGGTTATATAGAAGCTTCTGAAGACTTTCTAAATTTTTATTTGTCAAATTGAAAACATTCATGTAACCTACCATACTACTTTCCAATTGTCAGTCTAATACTTGCCTTAGGAAAGCATGGATATAAATCTCTACTGAAAGTACAATGAAGTATGTTACAATGAGAAAAAATGTAGTATTAACCCAAAATTATATTTGGCAGACACCACAGCCAAATCCACAAATAAAACTCTCTGGATTACCAAACATAACAATTGTATATTCTATTGCCTCGGTCATATACAAGGATTTTGCAGTTAATTTGAGGTTGTACATACTGATTTCAAAAGGGGAGAATCAGGGCTTAGTTATTTTCTTTTTGAGAGTTTGGCTTTCTTATGTATTCTATTATAGGGGAGGGGGTAATCTCTCTTTTAAGTGATGTTATAATTTATGCTCATTTCCATTGCAGATTCAAAAGTAATATTTTTCACGACTAAGGTCAGGAAAAGACTCTAAGCTCTGTGATGTATTTTAGTATAATAGTTTATCTGGTGAATATTCTTAATGTTTATAAAGGGTAATTTACCTGTCAATCCAGCACTACACTGGCATACAAATTAGAGCCTGCAAAGAAAATATTTAAGCATAGAAACAGCAGGAAAATTGAAGAAGAGTAGGCAGCCTCCAGAAATGGTGCCATTGTATTTTCTCATTAAATGGAAACATTTATTCAGAGTCAAAAGATGGTATAATACATAATATTCCACTTTCTTACAATATTTACTAAAATATTAGTAGCCCATGGATAGTGATTTCAACTGTATGGTTCATAATGATATCTAGATGATTACATTTAAAACATTAATCTTTTACTTCATGATCATAACTGAATTTTATAACTGTTAATGATTCATCTTGCACTCAATTTGACCAGGTTACTAGCTTCAAAATATAAACACCAATACAATTGTATACATTCAGTAATCCCCCCTCCCATTCTATAACAAGGTGCTACTGTTTCATATACTGATATTATAAATCTATCCCAACTTTATTCTGCAACCAATCTAAGTGTCGTCTAGCTATCACACTCATAGAAAATCAGGATAATTAGAAGATCATTGGTTTCAGGTCCCATCTAATAATCAAAAGCACCGTGTTTTCACTTAGTCATAATTACACATAACACTAAAACCATCTGGAAAAGCTTGAGTAAAATTTGATTAATTAAAAGAAAAATTCCAATTTGAATAAGTTTGCTTATTTCTCTTCTTGTTTTTAAAAATTCAAACAAAGTACTATATTTCAAATTCAAACATACATATATTTTTAGGGAAAAGAGTTAATTCCTGATATTTTATGCCATTAACACCTGGCAGTGAATTTATCTACACGTATTATCCGTATGAAGTAATGAAAAAAAATGTAATTGCCAAATATCAAAGTAGCATTTATTTTTATCTGCTCAGACTACAATGTGTTTATGGTATATGCAATCATTCCTTTGCAATATACAGTCCAAATCACTGAAGACAAATTTTCTTCACTACCTAGTCTGTATAAATTCCTCATTTGATTTGTTAGTTTTGGCAACATCTGTGTTTTCACAGGTCAACACATAAAGAATGAACTGCAACCTTAACGTCTCTAAAGGGACCTCCTTTCCCCTTTGTATAATCACTAGCATTTTTGGAAGGTTGAGCAGACATTCATCCAGTGTGCAGTACTGAGTATTTCAGGAATGTACTTGCAGCTGAAACAATTATATAGTACCATGGAGAGATGTGACAATAGAGATAATCAGTCTCTCAAGGCTATAATGTGTTCTTTGTATGCACGGTTACAAGTCAGGGTGCCAGAGAAGAACACTAGGGCTAACACACAGGGCACCTGCCATTACAAACACATAAAAGGATGTGGAAATGTTTCAACATGATCTAGTAAATGGATGGTACAGCTATTTCATCAAGTTTAAATCTAATTGCCTTAGCCCTTGTCACACTAATGGCAACACTGTTCCTGTTACTGCTGATTCAGAAACAATGCTGCTGTGTCCATTATGGCAGTCCTTCAATCTGAAATGAAACACTCTCCGTATACATTTATAAGATGGCTATGCAAAGTGTAGCTAGTTAGAAAACACATGGGAATCTTTCTCTGTTTTAAAGCATATTTGAAGCACTAATAAGCCTTAAAACTCAATGAGATACATGCAGAATATATTGAGTCAGGAAGGTAGCAAACATGTCAAAGGAAATAACAGTCAACACGCAGCATTCTTTTTGGAAAATATTCATGACTTCCTTTTTTTTTTTTTTTTTCCCACTAGTGGATACAACTTCCTCTCTGTGATCCATTTTATCTATTGTGAAAGGAATTTGAAAAATGTATTGACTTAAGGAAACTAGTAAATGAGCTTCTGATTTAACAGTAGTCAATTTTCTAAGTGGACATAGAATTGCAGTTCTTACCCTACTCTTTTCATTCAATCAGTTATTAATTGCATTTGGCATACACTTCATGAGTACATATTCTGTGCTAAGTAATATGATAAGCATTCTGTTTATAGTCAAGGCCTATACACCAACCATTGTTCCTGCTTTCATAGGGGTGGCAATTAATTAGAAATTATTGCCAACTACTTTTTGCAAAACATGGTGCAGAGATTGGCGGGAAGACATCCTTTCTTTTGCAGATGTATATAGAAATTCAGAGAATCGTTTCTTTTTGTTATGACAATAAGAGAGTTAATAAATTACTGGTGACCAGAAGTATTTAAACAAAAAATGAATTTCTTGTCTATTGTCACTGCTGGGAAAACTGCCACCTAGAATGGGAGTGGAGTGGGAAGATATATGCCTCACATTCACATAGGATCATTAAATTCCTTTCCCCTGAATGTCCATGGAGATAATTTTAGAAATTTGTTCAGGTATACTTGAATTTCTATTATTACTATTTATTGGCCATTAATAAGATTTTGTGAGTTGGCACCAGTATATAATCATTGCTGCAATTATAAGCTTCCTTAGTTCTAAATAATTGACTCACATAGGGCTCTTGGAACACAATTCCATTTGCAAGTTGAATATTATCTGCTTTTTCACTCATGGTGAAGAGCTTATCTTAAAAATAAAATCATACAATTACATGGAAAGGGATCCAACTCTTCTATAGAAAGAAGAGATAATTGCCACCCTATTCCCTATCTTATATGTAATACTTTCATTAATAATAAAGCAGATAGTTTTTATAAAAAAAAACTAATAAAATAGGTATAGGGAACCATGTTGTAATGTATTAAATTAAACATTAATGCAGGGGTTCTGAATAGAAGGAATATCAATATCCGTATTCATATAAACATGTTTTCATATAGAATTATCAGTAGTCATAAAGATGGTATTTTCTGTTGTAAAACATTCTTGTTCTATTTGTATTCTAAATAAGACATGACATGAAATAGTGCATAAGTCTTCTGTTTATTTCATTGTCTGTCACTTGATTTCTGTATAACCAAGAAATAGTTTTAGAGTTTTATTTCATAAAATACTGTTTTTTAATCTTTTATTTAAAATATATTTTAGTCTCTTGTTTGTGAAATGCATAGCACTAAAAACCTTGGGGATAGTATTAAGGGGGTCCAATCAGAATTAAATAATAATTTTAAGGGATTTATAATATTGTTAATGAGAAAAGGCAAAAAGTGAGAACTTCCTCTCACCAAATTCTAATTTCAAATCATTTTCTCATGCGACATCTCCTGATTTTTGATCTTGAAACATCGGAATCTAGATTTGAAGCATTCTTCAAATGTTCAAGTTAACAAAAATTATTTAGAAAGAAATTACTGTTATGGTTCTCAAGTCAAGAGTGTGAAAATGTTATATACCGTAATAGTCAAAATGTTATGATCTTGAGAAACCGACTAACCAGAGCTTATCTCTTTGGGACTCCCTTGCATCTCTGGTATGGAAATTCTGCTCCTATTAGTGATAATAACTTGTTTCTCTCCACCACTCACCACACTTGAGAAAAGCTTATTTTAGCACTCTTCTAGTTTTGGCTGATCCTTTCCAAGTCTGTGGAAGAATTGATATGAACTCTGGCTTTACCCCATCCTCTCCAATTTGTCTCCTCCACCTCCCTGATTTTATAACCTGATGCTGCTCTTCCAGGTAATTATGTTTGCCTGGCCTTTGGTTATTTCCTCATATTTGATTAAAATGACCTTTGAACAATGACCTGAAAAGAGTTCTATTTCTGTCCAAACTTTTGTTCAACTTCCATATATTGTTTATTTTCAGGTGGGTCTTGCTTGGTTTCAGAATGCATGTGACTGATAAATCCTGGAAACAGCTTATGAAACCACATGAAAGGTCTAGGTAATATGATATTGGAGTTCAGAAGAAGTAAATCTCCCTTCTATTTGACAGCTTCTTGGAGGAGTTGACATTGGGTTGCATCCTGGGAGATAGATAGGGTTTGAATCTGTATAATTAGAGAAGATTTCTTCATAGATGAAAGCAAATATATCTGTATATATAAAAACATATAGATATATAACCTCTCACTGTAAACAAGATTATAGTGCTTTAAATGGCAGCTTTGTGGAGCAGTGAGAAGACATGCTTGATAATAAATGGGTATGAACTGCATAGATTTGTTTCACACACTTGAGCATATAAATAGAACATAGACTTTTTTTTTTTTTTTTTTTACAAGAAACAGTTGAATGTCTATCCATTAGTATTATTTGCAAAGAATATAGTATGCTTCCTTCGGAGGCTCCTTTCTTCTTATTTGCCCAGACTCATCTGGCTCAAATATAGAGAGGGCAGGAAAATCTAATCCAATGGTTTTTAAACCACGGCATACATGAAGTTAATTTGGATTTTTAGTTAACAATTCCCAAGTTCTTCCTCCAGAGTTCTGATGTTGGTGACAGGTCCGAGGCACAAGATTTGTAGATCACATAGTATTGGATATACTGGACTCTTCGGTCTCCCCTGACTGTTAAAGGTTAGTCCTGCACTATCCCAGAAAATTTTCCACTCCACATTGACACTTCTGCTTTTCCAGATTCAAGCGTTGCAAACTGTGGGAGTTTTCTCTTGGAGTCTAAAAGCATTCTTAGTATACCTGCATGTATCTACAAGTTCAATCTGCTCCTAATGGTTCCACATTGCTGGGATGGGAGGGACATCCAATTATGTCCTTTTATAGATTTGACCCTCCTGTGTACCTTGAGATACTTACCTGATTTGCTGCTGCTTCAAATCCAAAAACTTCTCATCTCCCAGTGAATGCTTTTATCAAGGACCTGTCTTCGTTGTGCGAACATTTTCTTTTAACCAGTGACCTGTTCCGCATCTGAAAGTAGTATAACGGTTGTTTAAATTACTGAAAATGACCATTAAATGCTAAAACTACTACTAACAACCATGACTACAACAACAAAGTTTGTCTTAAAACCTTCTTTTGGGACAAGAAATTAATATTGTGCTATATTAACCTAATTAATAAGGCCATTTGCATGGTTGCAGGACCAAGAATAAGTTCTAGACTTTGTTTTTTAACCTGTATGACATATTGTATGTATATGTGTGTGTGTGTGTGTGTGTGTGTGTGTGTGTGTGTGTGTGTATTAGTAATTCCTTTCTCATTAGATTCATTTTATTATGGGAAGGAGATAAGAACAATTAAAAAATAAATAAAGGACTCTTCCTTTCTTTCTTATCTCAACATTTGTTTCTCATGGACAGAATTCTATGATAGATAGTACATGTAATGATTTAGCAAAACTATAAATATTGAAACATAACTCCTGGATTTAAAGTTTTTACTTTGTGACACCTGGGTGGCTCAGTTGGTTAAACATCTGACTTTAGCTCAGGTTTCCTTTCCTACTCCTTCTGCCCCTCCTCCTGCTCATGCTCTCTCACTCTCTTAAATAAATAAATAAACAAGAAAATAAATAAATAGAAGTTTTTATTTTGTTTCTGATTTTTTTTAAGTCTTATAGCTTTTTTTTTTATTCAGTTTTTAAATTTTTTTTTATTTTTTATAAACATATAATATATTTTTATCCCCAGGGGTACAGGTCTGTGAATCGCCAGGTTTACACACTTCACAGCACTCACCATAGCACATACCCTCCCCAATGTCCATAACCCCACCCCCCCAACCTGCCTCCCCCCATCAATCCTCAGTTTGTTTTGTGAGATTAAGAGTCACTTATGGTTTGTCTCCCTCCCTATCCCATCTTGTTTCATTTACTCTTCTCCTACCCCCTTAACCCCTCATGTTGCATCTCCTCTCCCTCATATCAGGGAGATCATATGATAGTTGTCTTTCTCTGATTGACTTATTTCACTAAGCATGATACCCTCTAGTTCCATCCACGTCGTCGCAAATGGCAAGATTTCATTTCTTTTGATGGCTGCATAGTATTCCATCGTGTATATATACCACTTCTTCTTTATCCATTCATCTGTTGATGGACATCTAGGTTCTTTCCATAGTTTGGCTATTGTAGACATTGCTGCTATAAACATTCGGGTGCACGTGCCCCTTCAGATCACTACGTTTGTATCTTTAGGGTAAATACCCAGTAGTGCAATTGCTGGGTCGTAGGGTAGTTCTATTTTCAACATTTTGAGGAACCTCCAAGCTGTTTTCCAGAGTGGTTGCACCAGCTTGCATTCCCACCAACAGTGTAGGAGGGTTCCCCTTTCTCCGCATCCTCGCCAACATCTGTCATTTCCTAACTTGTTAATTTTAGCCATTCTGACTGGTGTGAGGTGATATCTCATTGTGGTTTTGATTTGTATTTCCCTGATACCGAGTGATGTGGAGCACTTTTTCATGTGTCTGTTGGCCATCTGGATGTCTTCTTTGCAGAAATGTCTGTTCATGTCTTCTGCCCATTTCTTGATTGGATTATTTTTTCTTTGGGTGTTGAGTTTGCTAAGTTCTTTATAGATTTTGGACACTAGCCCTTTATCTGATATGTCGTTTGCAAATATCTTCTCCCATTCTGTCAGTTGTCTTTTGGTTTTGTTAACTGTTTCCTTTTCTGTGCAAGAGCTTTTGATCTTGATAAAATCCCAATAGTTCATTTTTGCCCTTGCTTCCCTTGCCTTTGACGATGTTCCTAGGAAGATGTTGCTGCGGCTGAGGTCGAAGAGGTTGCTGCCTGTGTTCTCCTCAAGGATTTTGATGGATTCCTTTCTCACATTGAGGTCCTTCATCCATTTTGAGTCTATTTTCGTGTGTGGTGTAAGGAAATGGTCCAATTTCATTTTTCTGCATGTGGCTGTCCAATTTTCCCAACACCATTTGTTGAAGAGGCTGTCTTTTTTCCATTGGACATTCTTTCCTGCTTTGTCGAAGATTAGTTGACCATAGAGTTGAGGGTCTATTTCTGGGCTCTCTATTCTGTTCCATTGATCTATGTGTCTGTTTTTGTGCCAGTACCATGCTGTCTTGATGATGACAGCTTTGTAATAGAGCTTGAAGTCCGGAATTGTGATGCCACCAACTTTGGCTATCTTTTTCAATATTGCTTTGGCTATTCGAGGTCTTTTCTGGTTCCATATAAATTTTAGGATTATTTGTTCCATTTCTTTGAAAAATGGATGGTACTTCGATAGGAATTGCGTTAAATGTGTAGATTGCTTTAGGTAGCATAGACATTTTCACAATTGTTATTCTTCCAATCCAGGAGCATGGAACATTTTTCCATTTCTTTGTGTCTTCCTCAGTTTCTTTCATGAGTACTTTATAGTTTTCTGTGTATAGATTCTTAGACTATTTGGTTAGGTTTATTTCTAGGTATCTTATAGTTTTGGGTACAATTGTAAATGGGATTGACTCCTTAATTTCTCTTTCTTCTGTCTTGTTGTTGGTGTAGAGAAATGCAACTGATTTCTGTGCATTGATTTTATATCCTGACACTACTGAATTCCTGCACAAGTTCTAGCAGTTTTGGAGTGGAGTCTTTTGGGTTTTCCACATGTAGTATCATATCATCTGCGAAGAGTGATAGTTTGACTTCTTCTTTGCCGATTTGGATGCCTTTAATTTCCTTTTGTTGTCTGATTGCTGAGGCTAGGACTTCTAGTACTATATTGAATAGCAGTGGTGATAATGGACATCCCTGCCGTGTTCCTGACCTTAGCGGAAAAGCTTTCAGTTTTTCTCCATTGAGAATGATATTTGTGGTGGGTTTTTCATAGATGGCTTTGATAATATTGAGGTATGTGCCCTCTATCCCTACACTTGGAAGAGTTTTGATCAGGAAGGGATGCTGTACTTTGTCAAATGCTTTTTCAGCATCTATGGAGAGTATCCTATGGTTCTTGTTCTTTCTTTTATTAATGTGTTGTATCATATTGATTGATTTGTGGATGTTGAACCAGCCTTGCAGCCCTGGAATAAATCCCACTTGGTCGTGGTGAATAATCCTTTTAATGTATCGTTGGATCCTATTGGCTAGTATTTTGGTGAGAATTTTCGCATCTGTGTTCATCAAGGATATTGGTCTGTAATTCTCTTTTTTGATGGGATCCTTGTCTGGTTTTGGGATCAAGGTGATGCTGGCCTCATAAAATGAGTTTGGAAGTTTTCCTTCCATTTCTATTTTTTGGAACAGTTTCAGGAGAATAGGAATTAGTTCTTCTTTAAATGTTTGGTAGAATTCCCCCGGGAAGCCGTCTGGCCCTGGGCTTTTGTTTGTTTGGAGATTTTGGTTGACTGTTTCAATCTCCTTACTGGTTATGGGTCTGTTCAGGCTTTCTATTTCTTCCTGGTTCAGTTGTGGTAGTTTATATGTCTCTAGGAATGCATCCATTTCTTCCAGATTGTCAAATTTGTTGGCGTAGAGTTGTTCATAGTATGTTCTTATAATTGTCTGTATTTCTTTGGTGTTCGTTGTGATCTCTCCTCTTTCATTCATGATTTTATTTATTTGGGTCCTTTCTCTTTTCTTTTTGATAAGTCTGGCCAGGGGTTTATCAATCTATTAATTCTTTCAAAGAACCAGCTCCTAGTTTCCTTGATTTGTTCTATTGTTTTTTTGGTTTCTAGTTCATTGATTTCTGCTCTGATCTTTATGATTTCTCTTCTCCTGCTGGGTTTAGGCTTTCTTTCTTGTTCTTTCTCCAGCTCTTTTAGGTGTAGGGTTAGGTTGTGTACTTGAGACCTTTCTTGTTTCTTGAGAAAAGCTTGTAGCACTATATATTTTCCTCTCAGGACTGCCTTTTTTATGTCCCACAGATTTTGAACTGTTGTGTTTTCATTATCATTTGTTTCCATGAATTTTTTCAATTTTTCTTTAATTTCCTGGTTGACCCATTCATTCTTTAGAAGGATGCTGTTTAGTCTCCATGTATTTGGGTTCTTTCCAAATTTCCTCTTGTGATTGAGATCTAGCTTCAGAGCATTGTGGTCTGAAAATATGCAGGGAATGATCCCAATCTTTTGATACCGGTTGAGACCTGATTTAGGACCCAGGATGTGATCTATTCTGGAGAATGTTCCATGTGCACTAGAGAAGAATGTGTATTCCGTTGCTTTGGGATGAAATGTTGTGAATATATCTGTGATGTCCATCTGGTCCAGTGTGTCGTTTAAGGCCTTTATTTCCTTGTTGATCTTTTGCTTGGATGATTTGTCTATTTCAGTGAGGGGGAGTGTTAAAGTCCCCTACTATTATTGTATTATTGTTGATGTGATTCTTTGATTTTGTTATTAATTGGTTTATATAGTTGGCTGCTCCCACGTTAGGGGCATAGATATTTAAAATTGTTAGATCTTCTTGTTGGACAGTTCCTTTGAGTATGATATAGTGTCCTTCCTCATCTCTTATTATAGTCTTTGGCTTAAAATCTATTTGATCTGATACAAAGATTGCCACCCCTACTTTCTTCTGATGTCCATTAGCATGGTAAATTCTTTTCCACCCCCTCACTTTAAATCTGGAGGTGTCTTCAGGTCTAAAATGAGTTTCTTGTAGGCAACATATAGATGGGTTTTGTTTTTTTATCCATTCTGATACCCTGTGTCTTTTGATTTGGGGCATTTAGCCCATTAACATTCAGGGTAACTATTGAGATATATGAATTTAGTGCCATTGTATTGCTTGTAAGGTGACTGTTACTGTATATTGTCTCTGTTCCTTTCTGATCTACTACTTTTAGGTTCTCTCTTTGCTTAGAAGACCCCTTTCAATATTTCCTGTAGAGTTCGTTTGGTGTTTGCAAATTCTTTCAGTTTTTGTTTTCCTGGAAGCTTTTAATCTCTCCTTCTATTTTCAATGATAGCCTAGTTGGATATAGTATTCTTGGCTGCATGTTTTTCTCGTTTAGTGCTCTGAATATATCATGCCAGCTCTTTCTGGCCTGCCAGGTCTCTGTGGATAAGTCTGCTGCCAATCTAATATTCTTACCATTGTACATTACAGACTTCTTTTCCCGGGCTGCTTTCAGGATCTTCTCTTTATCACTAAGACTTGTAAATTTTACTATTAGGTGACGGGGTGTGGACCTATTCTAATTGATTTTGAGGGGGGTTCTCTGAACCTCCTGGATTTTGATGCTTGTTCCCTTTGCCATATTGGGGAAATTCTCTCCAATAATTCTCTCCAATATACCTTCTGCTCCCCTCTCTCTCTCTTCTTCTTCTGGTATCCCAATTATTCTAACGTTGTTTCGTCTTATGGGTCACTTATCTCTCCAATTCTGCCCTCGTGATCCAGTAGCTGTTTGTCCCTCTTTTGCTCAGCTTCTTTATTCTCTGTCATTTGGTCTTCTATATCGCTAATTCTTTCTTCTGCCTCATTTATCCTAGCAGTGAGAGCCTCCATTTTTGATTGCACCTCATTAATAGCTTTTTTGATTTCAACTTGGTTAGATTTTAGTTCTTTTATTTCTCCAGAAAGGGCTTTTATCTCTCCCGAGAGGGTTTCTCTAATATCTTCCATGCCTTTTTCGAGCCCGGCTAGAACCTTGAGAATCGTCATTCTGAACTCTAGATCTGACATATTACCAATGTCTGTATTGATTAGGTCCCTAGCCTTTGGTACTGTCTCTTGTTCTTTTTTTTGTGGTGAATTTTTCCGCCTTGTCATTTTGTCCAGATAAGAGTATATGAAGGAGCAAGTAAAATACTAAAAGGGTGGCAACAACCCCAGGAAAATATTCTTTAGCCAAATCAGAAGAGATCCCAAATCGTGAGGGGGGAGAAAGGGGATAAAAAGATGTTCAGAAAGAAAAAATAAAATAAAAAAGAAACCATTAAAAAAGAAAACGAATAAAGAAAAAATATATATATATTAGATAAACTAGTTAAAAAACGTTAAAAAAAGAAAAGGGTAAAAGTTAAAAAAGATTTGGCAGAAGAAGAGAAGAAAATATTGAAAAAGAAAAAAAAATTAAATTAACTGCAAGGCTAAATAAAGAATCATGGGGAGAAAGCCATGAGTTCCATGCTTTGCTTTCTCCTCCTCTGGAATTCTGCTGTTCTCCTTGGTATTGAAACTGCACTCCTTGGTAGGTGAACTTGGTCCTGACTGGATTTCTTGTTGATCTTCTGGGGGAGGGGCCTGTTGTAGTGATTCTCAAGTGTCTTTGCCCCAGGCAGAGTTGCATCACCCTTACCAGGGGCTGGGCTGAGTAATCCGCTTGGGTTTGCTTTCGGGAGCTTTTGTTCCCCGAGCGCTTTCTGTAGAGTTCTGGAGGACGGGAATGAAGATGGCGGCCTCCCAGTCTCTGGCCCAGAGGAGCCGAGAGTCCGGGGCCCCACTCCTCAGTGTGCCCTCAGAGAACAGCGCCCAATTACTCCCATCACCCTGGCCTCTGGCTGCGCTTCGAGCTGACCGAGCCTGCGACCGGTTCAAGGTAACCCCAAGCTGAGAGCTCATTCCTCGGCTCTGTCTCTGTAGCCGGCTTCCTCGTTCTAATACCTGTAAGCTCTGCGACACTCAGGCACCCCCAATCCTTCTGTGACCCTGTGGGACCTGAGGCCACGCTGACCCCGTGTGGGCTTCACCCTGGTTAAGCCTCTGGAGCGATGTCCCTCAGTGGAACAGACTTTTAAGAGTCCTGATTTTGTGCTCCGTTGCTCCGCCGCTTGCTGGGAGCCGGCCCCTCCCCCCCGCGGTCTATCTTCCCGTTGCTTTGGATTCACTTCTCGACCAGTCCTACCTTTCAGAAAGTGGTTGATTTTCTGTTTCTAGAATTGCTGTTCTTCTTCTCTTCGATCTCCTGTTGGATTTGTAGGTATTTGCAATCTTTAGATAAGCTATCTAGCTGATCTTCTGCTACCTGAAGTAGTCTCAGCCTGCTACTTCTCCGCCATCTTGACTCCTCCCAACTTGTTTCTGATTTTTACCAATCTTTTTATATCTTGGAATTATGACAGAGCAAGGATGATAGGACAGGCCCTACAAATTCTCTGTAGCATTTGTTAGGAGGAAGCTGGGGTCCATATAGCAAAAAAGAGGATTTTCCTAAAACTGCTAATGGGACCTGTGCTCTTATATTACATAAAATGTTATTTTACAACCATAATACTTGTCGCATTCTGAGATGAAAAAACAATTTTATTTCTAAATTATTGTGGCTGCTCTATTGTAGTTTAGCTTTATAGTTTGTAGTTCAATTGAAAAATTTTATACGAAATATCCAAAATATTTTGGGAATGCTGCAATCTGAAAGGGAAAAGCTAGAAGATGATAGAGGTCTTTTTTGAGAAATACGTTTGTGTTTCACTTTTCAAATATAGTTCTTCTATCAGTTGTTCTTTAGGAAATAAACAAGGGGTTATGTTTTGAAAAAGCTTTTAGGGCAATTTCATGACAGTTTCATGATTTTCAATGAATAAAACACCATGTTGGGCTTTTACATGCTCTAAATGATGTGTTCATTTGTGAACATATCCCATGGCTACCTTTTCTTGAAAGGTAAGTTACTTAAGGATTCAGAGTTATCTTCTCAGAAAAGACATTCTAAAGGCCTGGTGCATTGTTTCTTTTGAAGAAAACACTTTTATTAGGGTCTAAAATAGCATCTTAGGATTTATATAGAACTTATCAAAAATATATGACTTTTGAACATCAATTGAATCAGACTCTTCTCTTTTATACTTGAGGAGTTTTCTACCTTCACATGGTAGTTGTTATTTAAAAGAAAGTGATAAAAAGAGAGTCCCTTCCTCAGTGCAAGTCATATATTCCATATTTCAACTTTTCATGTGTTTATCACATTCTGGAATTGAAATCTTTCTAGACAACAGGATTCTTCATTTTTCTGAGGAATTACAATTCAAAAGGAAGCAAGACAAAAAGCACATTTCAAACTTGTTTTGGAAGTTTACAATGTAAAGTTTACAATGTAAAAATGAACAAATCTTTAAAACATCTTCCAAGGATGTTAAAGGTAAACCAAATAAATGAGTATTTTTATGAAACACCTATACTACTTTCATTGACATGTTTAACTAATTTTGAGGTGGAGAAAAACACCAAAATTTCCAGGCATATTATTTATTCAAAATAAAATAATTACTGAGGGAAGATAGATGCATGAATCTATCACCTCATCAAATAGTGTAGAACTCTCAAGTATTCCCAACAGATACATCAACCTGCGATCAGATCTCCAATAAAACTTATTCAGTTCCCCACAGAAATATTTATGAATAAAACTGAACAACAACAACAAAAAACCCCTGCAAGTTCTAACAATAAAACTAGTGCTAAATCTGTTGTGAAAATAGGAAAGGAATGGTCACATAATACAAAACCTATTGTGTTGTATTGAGAACACTGCTTAGTGGTTTAGGCTTATTGTGTTATGTGAAAGAGAACAAAAACCTGCCAAGATTCTTATAACGTTCCCTACTGTCTCAGAGATCAGAATTTCTGCCAGTGAAAATTCCTAGCTATTATCCTTTTACAACAAAGTTGCCTTTTGAAGTAGACAGAAAATTCTTGAACCATCTGAAGAACCCTCATTACAGTTTGATGGAAGAATAATTTAGTGAGGTCTTCTAATATAAAGTTCCAATGATAGAGAAACATGTTTTGGTAACTGACATATTTGGGAGTGTAAATTTCAGTGTATCCTTTTTTAAAAATAAAATAAATGATTAGGAGTGGGGACAGGTTTTCTACCATTTAAGGCAGATGTAATTCCTCTGTGATTTATAGGCACAAGTAGATTAGGAAGTGTGAATCAACTAGTCCTCCAGCTCTAAACATGATAAGCCATTTGTTTTTGTTCATTTTGTGTTGTTTATTTTGTATCTTTATTTTCTCAGCTCTTTCATAGAAATGAGAGCCCGAGGAAAATCTAGGCAAATCGTGTGTTGACAAACATAGGGTCAGAAAATTCTTCTCCCAGTCATAAAAGAAATTCATTGAGGGCCTGAAATAAGGAATCCAGCATAAGGGAAGGTAAAGCAATGTGAAATACTCAAAGAAAAGAAAGAAACAAAAGAAAAGCTGAACATACACAGAAACTAAATTGTACAAATAATACACCAAAATGAAAAGTGGACTGTAGGGGGAAAAAAGGAAAAACTATACCTATAGTAAACTATATCAATGATAGGTTAGAAACAAGTAAAAATAATGCAGGGAAATTGCATTAGACATAAGATGGAAAAGAAAAAAAAAAAAAAACTGAAAATTTTCTAGAATATAGGTGAAAAGAACAAGGATGTAGAAATGATAATAATGAACTCACACACACTGAATTTAAATAAAAAAGCTTCAACAATTTAAATCTAAGACAAACAGAATAGTTGAGAGAAATAAATGTCGTGTGCCATACCTTATTCTAATATCTTAACAGAAACTAATTTAATTCTCATAAGATTGTGAGGTAGTTACTGATGTCATATTTAATTTATAAATTAAAGCACTAAAAATTACCCAAAGAAGTTAAGTAATGCAAAATTAATTAGTAGAGTCAGGTTTTAACCCAGGCTTGAGCACCAGGTTATTTCAATAACAGTTGGTTGGTAAAAAGTATTTTTGTATTTAAAAAATTGTATATATGAACAAATAAGATAACCACAGTAAAAACCTGAAAAGTGCACTATAAAATCAGTACAATGTGAAAAGCATGAAAATTCTCTTCTTTAAGCTTTCTGAGGTCTTCTTTTTCCATGTATTATTTTTACCTAGGTGCACAGCTATGTATATGCATGTGTACCTGTGTGGATATGTACCTATAAAAAATGCATGTGTATATGTGTGTAACAGAGAGCAGGAGAGAGAGAGAGAGAGAGAGAGAGAGAGAGAGAGAGAGAGAGAAAGTGGTATTTATAGGAGAAAGTTAGAAAAAATGTTTTCCCATATATTTCTCTGGCTTTATGACAGGCCCCCTTTACACACAGAATAAAGACTGAATAACAATAAGGAAAATTTTCCTAGCCCTATGCTAAAAAGCTGGACACCTCCTTCTTATAAAAAGCTAATGCAAATAAAACACCTAGAATATTTATTTTCAAAAAACACGGGGCACCTGAGTGGCTCAGTGGGTTAAGCCTCTGCCTTCGGCTCAGGTCATGATCCCAGGGTCCTGGGATCAAGCTCCGCTTTGGGCTCTCTGCTCAGCAGGGAGCCTGCTTCTCCCTCTCTCTCTGCCTGCCTCTCTGCCTACTTGAGATCTCTGTCTGTCAAATAAATAAATAAAATCTTCAAAAAAAAAAAAAAACACTGAGTCATTCACTGAACCAGTGACTTACATCCTTATAAAATAGAATTCTTTTTATTTTTTAATTTTTGTTTATTTATTTTAAATAGAATTCTTTTTAAATACGTGTTTTCTTGTCAGAGATTTTGGGATCATTATAGAGTGCTGCTTTGATCATTCTATTTTTAAAATGGTTTAGTATATTTCAGACTAAATATATAAACACAGAGAAAGTAGTAGGCTAACAAATGTATATTTGTGGATTATTGCTGAGGACCATATTCAACAATAACAGTAACTTAAATGAGGGACTTATATTTTAGAATCTCAATTCATTTTGTTCAAATCTTGACTTTGATATCCTCAGGGTGACATTTAGTCATGAAATTTAATATCCTTGGGCCTTCATTTTCTCTTTTGTAAAAAAGGTATAATATTGGCTCACAACATAATAGTTGTAAAGATGATATTTGAAAAAAATTTACATTTATTAAAGATACTCTTTTAGTACATATCAGGCACAGATCCAACAAATGCATCTAGAACCAGACACTATCTGAATTTATGTATTTTATGTATTTATGAATTTATGTAATTTATGTATATTAAATACTTGCAATAATCTTATAAAATAGTTTCTATTATTATCATTATATTACAGATCAGAAAATTGAGGGAAAAAGAGGTTAAGTAACTTGTCCAAAATCATTTACTCAATTAAACTCAGATCTGAATTTGTGCTGCTAATCACTTCTTTATACAACTCTCCCTAATTGTTTCTTAAAGGGGCAGAAAAGGAGAGGTTGCACGACCAACTGGCACAAAGAGGATGTTTCCATGTCTGCTCAGCCCCACTGACTGAGAACCAGGTGGGAACCAAGATGTCACAGCAGAGAACTAGTGTGACAAGTAGGAAGCTTCATGAAGATATGGCTAGGGAGGTTCTCCCTCACAACTACCTACACCCAAGTTTGCTGTCAACATTAATTTGACTTGAAAAGTCCTAAACTGAATTGATTAAATTTAGCATGCATTGATTGTAACTGGAGATTGGATTTTGGAGCCTGAGATTAGTTACTAGTTACTTGCTCTAGCTTTTGTTACCAGGCCTCCAAATTCTTGCCCAACCACATCTGGAATAGACACCATGCCCCAAGGGTGGGATCATGTGGAGGAAGGAAGCCGTCAAACTTATGGCTGCACTTGCTTGAAATTTAGCCTCAGCAGCTCGGAGGTGAGAGCAATAAGAAATGCTTGTTGTATGTCCTTCCCAGAGCGATGCCTGTAAGTCATAATCTGAGAGCAGGGGAGCGAGCCTTGTCTTCTTGAATAGGTGAAGCTGGGCAAGGAAAAGAGACCAAGGTCTTGGCTCAAGTGCCCCAGATTCTCTTTCTTTACTGGGATTTATAGATTTTCTTGAATAAATGTTTCTTCATTTGCTAAATGCCATCCTATTTTTTTTTAATAATTTTGACAATTTCTGGTCATTTTGCTGGGGAGTGTATGCAGATCTCCTTATGCCATTCTAGAAGTGGATCTTTTCACCATAGTCTGGCATGTGGAAAAAGGGAGAGAGCTCTCAAAACTCCTTCCTCAAAAATATATAATCAATTGGTGAATTTTTCAAAGATTAACAGTCTTACTGGTAGGTTATGAGCATCGTGCTTTAAAAATGAGGAAGTTATTTGATTATCTCTGACTCTTGGTCCATCTATTTTCTGTGTTTCAGAAATTATTGAGTGCTTCGGGAAGCATCATTTCAAAATAAATTGGAGTTTCTTTTTGGAATCATGGCAATCGTTGATGAAACTGCAAGTAGTTTTGTTTATTCAGCAGGATCACTGAAAATGTGGGTTCTGCAGAAGTCCCACTATAAAATATTCAGGATAACATATTTTCTTTCATTTTTGTGTCTCTATAGCATCTGAAAATAGTGAAAATGATGGTTGGTTCCTTTGGTGTTATAATAGAAAATATGGGAATATAAGCTATTATAGCTATAAGTAATCATGCTATGAAACATTGTAGAGTGTGTATTAGTTTAATAAATAATAGTTACTACTTCTACAGTGATGGAAACATTTAGCCTTAGCATGATGATGTACTTGATGTTTTAATCTATGCCACTGGACTTGACATTCCAGCACAACTCCCTACTCAGATAACAGGGATAAATGCAATTTTCCCAGATTCACACATTTTGACAATTGCATACAATGAATGTATCATCCTTTGTTTCTCACTTATTTTCCTTTAGTCTTGGGTTAGGAATGCTGAATTTTTAATGAGATTTACATAATTTTTTACTTTGAATGATAGGAGAAGATGAATTGAGAATAATTTGGTTTGATCTGAATTTGCTGTTATAAGATTAAACTTTCAAGAATTTCTCTTGAGTAATTTTGTATTTGTTGAAATATTAATTTACAATTTAGATGGAAATAAGCATCCTTAATTCTTTATGGTTTGGAATAATGTATCAATTGTTTGAAAGGGATATGTAGATATTTTCTAGCATGTTGATATTTTTATGTGTACTAAAGTGACAGCTTTGAGTTTGAAAAGAAAATCTTTATTTATTTTTAAAATTTTTCAGTGTTCCAAGATTCATGATTTATGCACCATACCCAGTGCTCCATGCAATATGTGCCCTCCTTAATACCCACCACCAGGTCCCCTATCCTCTCCCTTCCAAAACCCTCAGTTTGTTTCTCAGAGTCCATAGTTTCTCATGCTTTGTCTCCCCCTTGGATTTACCCTAATTCACTCACTTGAACAGTTGAAGGTATTTTAAAAAGAAAATCCATCAAATTCATTTGAATAGATTGGAAATTATACTTATGATGTTCTATCCTTTAGGTAAATAGATAGCTGGCCTTTGTCCCCTCATTTTTTCCTATTTTTTCCATGGATAGAGACAAATACCAGATGTCGATAAAGATGCCAAAAGTAACATAGTTCTAAAAATTGAAAGCTTAGAGTAGCTTTCTCCCACTGAGCTGAAATCCTAAAGAATGAAATCTGGAAGCTAGACCAAACATTTGTGACTAACACCAAAATGATGTGAGATAATGTGGGCTTTATGTAAACCTTTGACAGCTATGGAATTGGTAGACTTAACAGTGGTGAATTTTCTTCACTATCAGTACTAAATGTAGTAAGTTGGATTCCTGATGATGAGAATTATAGAGGATGTTGTTTAAGTCCCTTTATTTAAGATTTCATAAAAGGTAATTTATATTACTCAAGTCTAAGTAAGTTAGCATGAAGTTAATTAATTGAAAACAATCTGATTATCATACATAAACATGATTTTTAACAATATGTTAGAACTGCTTTCTATGTATTATTCCATTCAGTTATTACAGTTGAACAAACTGAGTATCGAAAGAGTTTAGAACTTGCTGAATTAAGTTTGGTACAAAGTTTGGATTAGAATCCAGGACTGTTTAATTAAAAAACAAAACAAAACAACATTGAATACTTAATTTCTGTTATTTTACCTTGATCAAACTTGAGGGAAGCTTGTGTAAAATTCATATATAATAATAAAAGCCCTAAAGGAAATAGGGGCAAGAAAGGTAGATTTAGGGTGAATGAAGAGTAAACATATGGTCAATTTATCCTTAGAAAAGGTGGATATGATGTCACATAAAGTTTGGATTTGGGTCTATTCCAGCATCCTTGCAACTTTGTTTCCTCCTTCAGCACACAAGATTTCTGTTTGCAGACCAGTGAAAGAGTTCAAGTGTTACTAAGTATTAAGTAATGAAGAAAATACAGTATCACTGGGAACCCCTCAATGAAAGACCAGACATTTGTCCCCAGTAAGATGTGATGTGTTTGCCCTTTTGTAGGTGGTAAGAAAATGTCAAACTATTTAATTCTTTCTCTTCTTTTACTCCTGCCCTCCTTTAGAAATAAATGTTTATAGAGAGAGTATGTTAAATTCACACTCTCTGATATCTGGTATCTGATACTCTATGATACTGATATCTGCAGTAGAGGAAGAAAATAAGATACTGGAGTGAAATGCAATTAACTTCTAATGAAAGAAAAAAAAAGAACATTGTAACTATGGTTTTAAAGTCTCCTATTTCATTGTATGTTAACAGCACACTATTTTAAACGTCAAATATGGTATCATGAAAAAGTAGAACAGATAGGCTAATTCTGATCAATAATGATTGAGAGCAAAAAGAGTCAATACAGTATAATGAAACAATTATATAGTAAAATAAAACAATATATGAATAGTTTCTTGAGTAAAGTGTGAACTGGAGATGTACTATGGGAGAAATGGTGTTTAATAACACCTTGAAAGCAAGAGGAGGGCTGACAATTGCTTGATAGTTAAATAATAAAATGGCTGTGTAGGGGGTATACTCAGGAAAGAATTTATTATTGTTAACTGGCAACAGATATGTCTGATTTGACAATTATTTATTTAGTAAATTCTTGCTTTTCATGTCAAGAAGGAAACAAAGGGGAGCCATACCTGGATAACTTCATTTTGAGAAAAGTGAGGTAATTAGAATTTACCTGACTTAACAAAGGTCAGCAGTGCTGTAGGGAAGCATGGATAAGAATGTGCATCATACTTGATCATCCTGGTCATGTCATTTCTCAGTCCAAAGAGAAGGTAAGCTAAATGTCTGTCCCAATCATAATGCTCTTAAGGTGAGGGCCATCTTACTTTGGCACAGGAATCTAACATAATGCTTAAAGCACCACCTGGAGTCGGAAGATTTGAATTCTTTAAGTTACATGCTTGGTGCTAACAGGCAAGATTTGGGGCAGAGGGGTGTTTGTTTTTTCCCTTGCCACATCTAAGAGGGTTGTAGACACATTTCCTTTAAATTGTGTGTGTAAATGTTTGGCAAAACACCAGTATATATTAAATTTTCAATAAAGAATAAATTATTTCTATTACTGGTTTTATTTATATTTTTTCAACCTCCTAGTAATGGTCACTTTGTTTAAATGATACCTGATTCACCTATACTTTTTTTTTTTTAAGTTTTTTTTTTTTTTTTTTAATTTATTTGACAGACAGAGATTACAAGCAGGCAGAGAGGCAGGCAGAGAGAGAGGGGGAAGCAGGCTCCCTGCTGAGCAGAGAGCCCGATGCGGGGCTTGATCCCAGGACCCTGGGATCATGACCTGAGCCGAAGGCAGAGGCTTTAACCCACTGAGCCACCCAGGCGCCCCTCACCTACACTTTTTAATAGGTGCTTAAAAATATCTGTTGAATGAATGATTGGGTGGGTAGGGGGAATTTGCTTTAAATCATATTATAAATAGAAAAGATGTATAACATTGTATATGTAAAATCTAAATTCCCATTTTTTCAGAACTTTTATCTCTTGTACAGAACCCCAGTAATGTATAATCTTTTCGCTCAGCTTTTTCTTTCTTTTTTGCTCAGATTTTTCTGTACTACATAGAATCTTGAACAGTTGAGGGATTAATAAATTTTAATTCCTACAGATAGAATGATGCCTTCCATGAGATGAAATTGACTCAATATTTGGTCCTTTGTTTATAAATGATATTGAATCTATATTAATTTCCCTTTTTGAATTCAGCCTTCTATGATTTCAAAGATATGTCATTGTTCAATTATTCTGTGACACTTTTTCTGGGCAATAAAAAATGTTTTTTGATTGATTTGAACACTGTATTTGGGAGAAATCAATACATTCAAGTTTACTAATCCAGATGCTTCTCCTTCCAAACTGGCTGTTAAGTGAAACAGATTAATAAAACAAAACTGAATAGCATATTATATATAAATAATGTGTAAAATATATATGTATATATGTATAATTTTCAGCAGTGAAATTTGACATAATTCACCAACTTTCTCATGGTATTTTCTTTTTTTTTCATCTTGTAAACTAGACTGATGTTCATTGGATAAATTTAGAAAGCTAATACCTCATTTTACGCAAGAGAGGTGTAAGATTAAGTAGAGTAAAAACCTTGCTAATTATCACTTCTCTGATCTACATACCTGATACTTCTTGCAAGAAGTTTTTAACAAATATTAAAAAGAGGTCACATACCAAAGCATTATTTTTATGTTATCACAATCAAGTAGAAATTTGAAAATATATATGTGTACTTAGCATTTTAGTAAATGTTACTGATTGAATATAATGTCAAGAAATGAATTGCGAAGAAATATTTTTTTGATTTCATTCTACTCTTCCTCCTTTTTCCATTACAAATACATTTCCTTATTTAGTCCCAAAACTTTCTATAGGGCTTTCTATATAGTCATCTCCTAGGATAACATAAGTTTCAAGAAACTTGGTGTGAGGATTGCTTACAGGCTGCTCTGCCTTTGATTTTATCTTTGGAAACAAAATGTTTAAACAGAAAAAAATAGGGTAAAATATAGAAATTTATTTGATAACAGGCAAAGAATATAGGTCTTATTATAGGCAACCTCATTTTATTTGCCTAGATACTAACCTCAGTATTTTTAAAAATATAATTTTTTAAAAGATTTTATTTATTTATTTTGGAGAGGGAGAGAGCACTAGAGTGTGGGGAGGATCAGAGGGAGAGGGACAGGCAGGCTCTGCATTGAGCAGCAGGCCCTTTCTCAAGACTCTGAGATTATAACCTGAGCTGAAATCAGGAGTCAGTCACTCACCTGATTAAGCCACCCAGGCGCCCCTAAAAATATGTTTTTTTTTATTGTGAAGTACATGACACATAGAGAAAAGTGGTTAAAACATAAACTGTATCTCAGTAACTTACTACAAAATATAGAGGCAAGGTCAGCTTCATGGGTTTTGTCATGCTCTTAGAAGTTCCCATGCTTAGTTTAATGCTATACTATCAATCTTGAAATTCATAATAGTTTTTGAACAAGTAGCCCCAAACTTTCATTCTGCACTGGACCCCACAAAACTATGTAGCCAACCCTGTATATGGGTGAGTAAATAAAACACTGCCAGCAGCTCAGAAGCCCTCTTTGTGTTTCCATTGCTATCAAGATCCTAAAGTTTTCCAATTTCCATTATGATCTTTTTGACCTCATGTTACTTTAGCAGCATATATTAAAGTGTTCAGATATTTCTAATTAAATTTCATTAATTTTTTTCTAGTTAGTTGCGCCAATTACAATTTGAATTGTTTTTATATTCATTGAGACTTCTGTTTGTTTAGGGATTTGGTCAACTTTAGCAATTTTTTAGTGCATACTTGTAGAGAATGTGTAATCTACAATTCTGAGATGCTGTGTTCAGCATGTATCAGTGTAGTCAAATTTGTTAAACACAATTTCAAAGTTTTATATGCTTCCTTATTTTTAGTGTACTTCTATCAATTCTTAAAATGGCTCTGTTAAAATCTACTATGATTGTGACTTTTTCCATTTTTCTTATTTTTAGTTTTGGCAATATTGTTTTATATTTTTGTGAACATATTATTAGGTTACAGATATATAACTGTTATATCTTCCAAATAAAATTAACTTTAAGCATTATACTTTATCACTCCTTGGAAATATTTGTCTTAAAATCAACACTATCTCATATTAATAGAACTATGTGAGTTTTTGGTTAGTGTTTGAAACATTCTATTTCTTCCTTTTTATAATCAAACTATCTGTATAGCTATATGAAGATACGAATCCTTTTTAAAAGATTATTTATTTGAGGGGCACCTGGGTGGCTCAGTGAGTTAAAGCCTCTGCCTTTGGCTCAGGTCATGATCCCAGGGTCCTGGGATTGAGCCCCGCATTGGGCTCTCTGCTCAGCAGGGACCCTGCTTACCCCTCTCTCTCTGCCTGACTCTCTGCCTACTTGTGATCTCTGTCAAATAAATAAATAAATCTTAAAAAAAAAAAAGATTATTTATTTGAGAGAGAGTAGGAGAGTGCAAGTGGGAGAAGGGACAGAGGGAGAGAATACCCAAGCAGACTCTTGTTTAGTGTGGAGCAGTGCAGAGCCCATGTGGGGCTCAATCTCATGAGCCATGAGATCAGGACCCAAGCTGAATCCAAAGGAATAAGATGCTTAACTGACTGAGAATAAGATGCTTAACAGGCACCCCCATTGATAAGAATCTTTTTTTTTTTTTTTTAAGATTTTATGCATTTATTTGAGAAAGAGTGAGAGAGAAAATACGAGAGGGGGACAGGGCAGAGGGAGAAGCAGACTCCCAGTTGAGCAGAGACTCCAATGTGGGACTCGATCCTGGAACTTCAGGATCATGACCTGAACAGAAAGCAGATGGTTAACCAACCGAGCCACCCAGGTGCCCTGTTAATGAATCTTTTTTTTTTTTTTTTTTTTTAAAGATTTTTTTATTTATTTGACAGACAGATCACAAGTAGGCAGAGAGGCAGGCAGAGAGAGAGAGGAGGAGGAGGCAGGCTCCCTGCTGAGCAGAGAGCCCGATGTGAGGCTCGATCCCAGGACCCTGGGATCATGACCTGAGCCAAAGGCAGAGGCTTTAACCACTGAGCCACCCAGGCGCCCCCTGTTAATGAATCTTAATAAGTATAATATAATTTGGTTTTACTTTTATCTATTCTAACATTCTTTATCTTACAATTGAATTGAAAAGTCTGTTTGCCTTTAATGTAGTTACAGTTTTGTTTCAAAGTCTACTCATTTGCAGTTTGCTTTCTGCTTCTCTGTATTATACTATTTTTACTCTCCTTCCTAACATTAATTTTGATGACTGGGTTATCATCATTGTCTCTCTCCTCTTAACCTGATAGGTATACCCTTCTTCACTCTTCTTTAGTGATTACAATTGTAACCAAAATTATTAGTCTTCAACCCATCAAATCTTAAATACTGGCATTTTTCCTCTTTCATGAAGTGCAAGGGATTTATAAGGACACTCCTTACTTATAATCTAGTGTTAGTATATATATTTTGAGCTCCTATTAATAATGTTAATGTTCATTCATATATTTACCCTTCTGTTTTATCTTTATTCCTTTAATCTTAGAACCTTGGGAACATTCCCTTTGCTTAAAGTATGTGGTGAAATATTTTCTTGGATATTGTTTGTCTGAAAAAAAATTATTCAGTTTTTTGGGGAGTATATTTAAGTAAAGATAGAATTCTATCTTTGGCATTTGTTTCAAACCTTGAAGATATTCTGATATTGATTTCTGATGTCCACTGTCTAAATTGAGGTCAGTTTAAAGTCCAGTTGTTGCTTCTTTGAAAACCTATTCATTTTCCTGTCTGCTTTTCAGCCATTTGCTCTTTGTTTTTTAGCCATTTTCCCTTGATATGCTGGGGAGGGGTATCTGTTTTATTTTTTGCTTGAAGATCAATGAAAATATTGAATATTTCTCAATTTCTAATAATTAATATTAACTTTCTTTTAAATTTTGCACAAAAGAAATATATTCACATGGTTATGATTTAAACAATAATAAAGAATTAGGTAAATAATTAAGAGTCCAACATTTTCCAATTTTCTTCCTTCTGAATCACTTCCTCTCATAGAAGTAATTGTGGTGAACAGTTTGATATCTACACTCCCAAGATGTGTTCTGCTACTTTATGTGTGTATATGTGCAGGTGTGTATTTGTATTTTGATGTGTTGGAAAGATTTATAAGTAATGTATCTTAATTATTTTGCTGTTGTTTATGTTTTAAATATTTTCTCAAACTCTGACATTGTTCAGGAAGTTTTTTTAAGTCTTTAGATAGATAAAAGGCTTAAATTGTTAATCTAATTAAATTAATAAATTTATTTCCAACTATAAATCTGGTAGGATGTTTTGCTTAGAAAAATGTCTCGATGCTAAGATCATAAAAATATTCCTTAAAATTATTTTTATATTTTGTATGTTATGATTTCTGATTTGCTTTTACAACAGAAAAGTTTTAGAACTTACCTTGTGCTCCTTATGAGTTTGTTTCCCCAAATTAAATTGACCATTCACTTATTGAGTAGACAAGTGAACATATTATTAGGAACATAATACCAGTGAACATATTATATCTACTGATATAAAACATCTACTAAACTTAAATAACATCTAAAAATTATATAATTTTGCTATAAACTATATGACTATTGTATCACAAATATTATTCATACCTTTTGATGTAATAATTTTATGTTTCAGGTGTGGGAGAACAAGTTCTCTCTCATAGTTTATGTTTAAATTTGAAGAGGTGATATTATTGAAGCCTTGGGCTTCCTGCTCAAGAGGGAGTTTAGTTCTCCTTCTCCCTTTGCCCCACCATCTTTTCAGTCTCTCTTGCTCTCAAATAAATAAATAAAATCTTTTAAAAATAACAAATAAAATAAAATATCTAAAAGATTTCACATTAATATTTTGATATTTAACATGCATTTCCATGTAATCAGTTCTTGGTATGTATCCTCTTTAAAATTTCACGTTCTCATATTTTGTTTGGCAGGTTATTTGTTAAAGTTCATTATAAATATTTTACAGTTACCCTAGCTCTTTTGAATGTGTTCTTTTATTCACATCGTACTCTCTGTTCTGTTACTATTGACATTCAGGACAGCTGTAACATTTTTGTATATTCACTTCTAATATTTCCTTGGTGGATTCTGTTCTTAGATTTAAAAGTTTGTGAGTTGTCTATTTTATTGATCTTTCCACAGAAAGAACTTCTGATATTATTGATCAAATCAATGGGTCTTTCGGTCATCTTTTTCATTAATTTCTCCTTTTATCTTAATTAATGTCCTCTGTTTTTTTTAATGCATATTTTTTCTTTAAATGTACTCCAGTTGAATATTTAGTTCACTTATTTCCAGTTTTTATTTTTACTTGTTTCATATTTTTTCAGTCTTTCTTATTTTTAAATTAATCTCCTTAAAGATACATGCTTTCTTCTTTCTTCTAACACTTACTATTTCCTGGGTGTCTTTGTACAGACATTATGTTAAGCATTTTCAATGCTTATGTAAGGTGAAGTAAATTACCCAAAGTTATACATTTAGTATAGGCAGATTTGGGACTCAAGCCCAGGGCTTCTCAAACATGAGGAGGAGTATAACATTATGTGGCTTTCCACACTCTGAATATTTATTGGTAACCACTAGTTTTGATGTCTTTTTAATTTGATAGTTTTGAAATATATTTTTAAAAATTTCCCGATTATGGATTATTTTTGTTAGTTCTTTTGCTGAGTTCAAAATATTACTACTTTGTAATAAGGAGCATGGGTGCAATGTTATCTGCCTTTTGGAATGTAAAAATATTATCTTTTATCTAGTTTTGTGTATATTTGGAGAGTTTTTAAATATTATATATTCCATATATATTCAAAGTTGTGTTTGTGTATGTAAAAACAAAAGTAATCTTTATTGTCTAATTGATTGTCTATTTATTGTCTAATTGATACTTTCTAAATCACTGCTTATGCTCCATTTACATGATCTGTCCATTTAAAAGATTATTAATTTCTTTCACTGCTATTATAGATTTTCAGTATTTAACATTTTTCAGTTTGAAAATTAGAAAAAAAGAAAAATTATCCTACTATTCATAATAATTTTAACATATTCAATGCTTTGTTATAATATGCACAATAAGCTATTATATCTTCTTAGTTGATTATATCTTTTATTATCATAAAAATCTCTTTTTTTTGGTATAGAGCTCTTTGCTGCTTTGTCTCATTGAAATGATCATAACCTAATTTCTATTTTTAGACATATCCATGGTATACTGTTTTCCATTTAATATTTTAAACTTTTTTTTTTTGTTAAAGATTTTATTTATTTATTTAACAGATGGAGATCACAGAGAAGCAGGCAGAGAGAGAGGAGGAAGCAGGCTCCCTGCTGAGCAGAAAGCCCAATGTGGGGCTCGATCCCAGGACCCTGGGATCATGACCTGAGCTGAAGGCAGAGGCTTTAACCCACTGAGCCACCCAGGCGCCCCAATATTTTAAACTTTTTGTTTTGTTTTGCTTTAGCTGTGTCTCTAATTAATATAGTATGGTTGGAGTTTTTAATGTACTATTATAGTTGTTCATTTTAATAAAGATCCATTTTTCTGTAGGATACCAGAGAAGTCTATAGCATTGTGAACTAGTGAAGCTCTATTTTGTAACCTCAGTAGTGAGATGTGTCAAGATTTGCATCTTGGGATAAAGACTTTAAAGTAATTATGCCTATTATATTGGCTAGTAACATGCATCAAGAGCGAATGAATAAGATGGCAGATTGAGCTTTAAATTCTTGCTTCCTTAGGATATCATATACTATGTTCAGGATCAAAATGAAGACTATACATTGACATTTTTTCCTTTTCAGTTTACAGAGTGCTAGGCCGAGTCCCTAAAATCATGTTCCTAATCACCCCTTTTATATGTACTTTAGGAACACATTAAGCCATAGAAATCTGGATAAATAAAATTAAAACAGTGGAATATATACAGTGTTCTCTAATCTTTCAAAATAAACTTTGATTAACCTTAGAATATTTTCAAATGTAGTGATATTGAGATTTGCTTAGGAGGGTTCTTTTCTGTTAATGGTTGTAATGTCTTCTAGGTGTTTAAGTAGAATTAATCTCTTGCTTGGCTTGCTAATCTTTTGTATAGCTGATGCTCAGAAAACATCATGTGTTCTTTACCAGATAGCTGCCTAAATTTATTCTGGAGTTCAAGAATACTGAAAACATGCTCACAGGGGATTTTAAACAGAGACCAAGTTTTAAACAGAGACCAAGAGAACAGAGACCAAGTTTTCACATCCTCTGCATTACCGCTTATTTTGACAATAATGATGATAGGAACAGCTTTAAAATATTGTGGCATCTTATTCAGGGTTACAAAAATTAAGTATCTAAAATCCATATGTTCTTTGGAAAGTGACCAGCAAGTTTGGTTTCATGTATTAGATAAAATGAAGATGTTTATAAAATAGTGAAGTTCTGTCATAAATGCCATGTTTGGCATACTTAAAATACATTCAATACAGCCTATGAGTTTTACTAAACTTTAAGTTGCAAGTCAAGATAGCTGATTAAAAAAAGTCATAGAACACTGTTTTTGTTTTTGTTTTAAAGATTTTATTTCTTTATTTGAGAGAGAGAGAGAGAGAGAGAAAATGAGAGGGGAGGGGTGGGAGGGAGAAGCAGACTCCCTGCCAAACAGGGAGCCTGATGTGGGGCTTGGTCCGGGGACTCCAGGATCATGACCTGAGCCAAAGGCCGTTGCCCAACCAACTGAGCCATGCAGGAGCCCCGTCATGGAACACTGTTATTATGGTATCACCAAAATGCCATTCTTTTTAATAGAAATATGGTGGATGGAGATATCATAGTGGAGTGATATAAATCATAGTTACTACTTTGTGATTAAAGAATAATCAAAAGTTAGGGAAACAGAAGTATTTTAAAGTCTCAATGAATCAGGTTCCACAAATTCAGTTCAAACCTGAATTGTCTGAGAAATAACAGCAGCTAAATGTGCCAGGCAGTTGTAAGAAATTAAACCCTTATTTTGGGGGCGCCTGGGTGGCTCAGTGGGTTAAGCCTCTGCCTTCGGCTCAGGTCATGATCCCAGGGTCCTGGGATCAAGCCCCGCATCGGGCTCCCTGCTCAGCGGGGAGCCTGCTTCCTCCTCTCTCTCTGCTGCCTGCCTCTCTGCCTACTTGTGATCTCTGTCTGTCAAATAAATAAATAAAATCTTAAAAAAAAAAAAACCCTCATTTTGTTGTTTGTTTTTTTTGGTGGTTGTTCTAAACAATGTTTGTAGTCAAATGTTTGTCCAGCAAGCAGTTTGATAGTCACACCAGGCACATGATAGAGTAGCAATGGTTGAAAAATCAGTGGGAGAAAGATCCGTTTTATAACCATTCTACCACAAGGAGATCATAATCAAAGTAGCTAAGCATCTGCTGTAAAAATATGTGGCCACATAGATGTTACTTCATACATATACCTTACGTACATAAAATCTCCCATCCACGTTAAATGTAAAAGATTAAAAATTAATGAAAAATAAAGTGTGCCAAACTTAGCTTATCTTTTCAAAGTAGAATTAAATCTGGTTATACCACAGTTTTGATGTCAAACTGCTTTTTCTTCCTGTTTACATTTTGCAAGAATAAGAAACCTCAGCTGGAAAATTGGCCCATAATCACAACCTATTAAGCTTTTACTGATATTGCAATAGAAGTAATGGATTTTTAATGAGCTTATCCATTTTAACAGTTATATAATTTATTAACTTTTTCTTTTCCATATTTGTATATTAACTAAAAACTTGGGTTTAATAATTTTCTTTACTGAACTTTTGAATTTTCAGAATTCAGTAATAGCATTATTCAAGTTATCACTGAGAATTTTATTAAGTATAAGCAATAACTTGGATATTATTGAAGGGCTAAATGGGACTATGAATACCAACTCATGTTGAAAATTCATACCCACAGGTGGCGCAGTATCTGCCTTATATAGATATGATTTAAAAGTGATATCAACTTTCATAGCAGCAAAAGTAGGATTACTGTCTTCAGGAAAATAAACTTCAAATATTACATGTTACATGAATTTGCAGTTGAATACACTGTCAACATCATTAGTGAATAAATTGTCAAGCTAAGAACTTTCACTGGGAAGTCAAAGCATGGCATTAAAGACCAAATAGATGTTTTGACTGTGTTGGCTGATAAAGAAACTAGAACAGGCAGCAGGGCAATAGAGTTGGGGCTCTACTCAGGGGAACATGAGAGGCGGATGTCTTTAGGATGAATAAGAAGAGGATGTGTATGAGAGACCATACCGAAGGCAGTCAAACATCATCTTTTTCTACAGTATATTTTACTTTGGTGGATACAATTTACTGAACTTAAACAGTTTAGGAAAAGTTGGTGTTAGTTTATCCATGTTATTTAGAAAATGATAAATTATTGATCTTCCAGAAATTATTTTAAGGGGGTCATAACTAAGTAATAAGAGACATACTTATAAATTACTCTTTTTTTTTTAAGATTTTTATTGTTCATTTGAGAGAGAGTATGAGAGAGAGAGCGCAATCCAGGGGAAGGGGGAGAAGGAGGAGAAACAGACTCCCTGCTGAGCAGGGAACAGCCCCTCCCCCAATTATGACCTGAGCCAAAGGCAGACGCTTGACTGACTGAGCCACCCAGGTGCCCTGTAAGTAACTTTTCTTAATTAACTTTATAATTTACTGTTTTTCTTAAAAGAAATACCAGTCATGAGATTAGTTTTATATAAATATATAATCTTTATTTTTACTGCTTTTTATTTATATGACAATCATACCTGTTGCCTTGACAACCAAGGATGTCAAATGTTGCAAACAGTAAATGGAAAATATGTTAAACTTTTGCTGAAACTAATAAATTAAACCATTTCTATAGAAGTGCACCCATGAAAAGAAATTTTATCTTAAATTGTCACCACAAATACTGAAATAGCTCTATTGTTTTTCTCAAAGACTTAAAAAAAATCCAATAATTTTAGCATGTCTAAATGTGATAGGCTGCATATATTATACAATTATATTATCTGCCTCTGTTAAGACATACGCCTTTAAATCGGACCTGTGGTCATAGCAACAATCAAAACTAGGGGACTTCATGGAGATGTCCACCTTCAATTCCAATGTTTTACGTCCTTTGCCCTCAGGGCACACCTAAATACACAAACATGCATTCAGTTGAGTTCTATTAATAAATTAAAAGTTCCCGGTGTCTGAGGGTACTTCTAAATGTTCAAAATGCCATTCAAGGAAATTTCCAGTTCTTTCCTAAACAGAAAAATGTAACCTACTGTAATGAACTGGGGGGAAAAAAAAGTTCTCATAACCTGTTCATGTTATGGAATAAAATAATTTGCACTGGGTCCCAGAGTATGCGAGTGAACCAATTTAGTCAGACTTCTGATTTTACATGCCACCCTATGATCCAGGTGCTAAAATGCTCTGGAGCAGAACTCAGGCAGTATAGCTTTTCTATTCATTAGGCCTCTTACACCATTTCTTGGCGGCTGCCCTGCCACAGTGTGAGTCATTAGCACGAGTCCAAAATTGTGTGAAGAGAGATCTATGCTTTTGTCCTGTGGAAAGTCTTTTCAGTACAATCACATTTGCTTCATGGTGTAATTTCACAGCCTGTGTGGTAGTCGCTGACAGCTCACAGCACTGTTATTCAAGGCTAAGCAGATGAGCGAGACATAAACGACTAATAACATGCAGGAAGTTATGTTTTCAAAGTAGCAGCCTAATTGTGCATCTTCATTTCGTGAATGAGTCAAAACAAATTAAAATTTCCTGACCACTGGAGGCAAAAACAATGCCAAACGAATAGGTTGTATCAGATTCTTATGCGGTGGAAGTGTTCTCAATAAAATGTCACAGAAGAAAAGAAAATAGTGAGAATGATACAAATGGACTAGAATATAAAATCAAACATCAGCCTCAGTAGTACGCAAATAAATGTAAATGTATTTATAGTTTGGCTTTGCCTAAAACAGGGCAAAAACGAAAGACTAAGATTTCATGTTGTGGAAAGTACAAGAAACGTACAATCTCATATACTTTAGGGTAAGTTTAAATTCCCCCAAAATATGTTTTTATTAAAAAATTATAACGTCTTTTGTCTCATTGACTCCATTTGAATTATGAGAGGCTATATTAAGTGATACAAATATATATGTTTTTTAACATGATGCCACACTGTTTTAAGCAGTAGTAAGTATGTTGTGACTAAAAGAATTCTTTTTTCTTTTTTTTAATATTCAAAGAACAGAACTGACTTTTTTCCTTCTGGAGTGAAGTTCTGAAAATGTTAACACATGCATAACACCTGTAACCACCACCATAATCAGGATGCAGAATAGTTCTAACATTCCCCAAACTTTATCATCCTGCTATCCTTTTATATTCACTCCCTCCCCCCACTCATTAACTCTGGCAACTCCTAATGTGTCCTCCAACACTGCAATTTTGTCTTTTCTGGAATGTCAAGTAACTGAAGTATTGAATAAATAATCTTCTGGGATATCCTTCTTTCAATTAGCATAATGCCAATGGAATTTATCCAATTTTTTATGTGTATCAAAAGTTTGTTCCTTTTTACACTGAGTATTGTTTAGATTAGGTTGTTTGGATATGCCAACATGTGTTAACCTCTTCACTTACTGAAGACCATTTGGGCTATTTCCAGTTTTTAGCCATTATGAACAAAGCTGCTATAAACATTTTTTTATGCAGGTTCTTGTGTGAAAGTAAGTTTTCGCATCTGTAGAGTAGAAATTCTGGATTGGAATTCCTGGGTCATAAGGTAAGTGTAAGTTTTATTTTTAAGAAACTGCCGAACAATTTTCCAGCATGCCTGTACCATTTTTTATTCCAACCAGCAATACGTAAGTGAACCAGGTCCCCATATCGTTAGCACTGACAAGTCATTCTCAAATGTTTTTTTTTTTTCCAGATGTCCTAATAGGTATGTAGTGGAAGCTCATCATGGTTATAATTTTTACTTGCTCAATGGCTAATGATGTTGAACGTTGAACATATTTTTATGGTCTTATTTAACACTCTAATTTCTTCACAATAATGTGTAATTGATATCTTTTATCCATTGCTTTGTTGGGTTGTTTTCCTATTGTTGTTTTTAATATTGCTTGGATATTTTAAATACTCAGATATGTGATTTGCAAACATTTTCTCCCAATTTTTGCTTTCCTTCTTTTTTTTTTTTTAAATTGTATTAACAATGCCTTTCCAAGAACAACAAGATTTTAATTTTCATGGAGTTCAATTTATCATTTTTAGTGAATCGTGTTTGTGGTGCCACTTATAGATTTTTGATTATTTCTTAAATAGGAACTGTATTGCATAATTTTGTGAAGGACTGATAGAAACGCAAATGTCTAACAGAAGAGATGAGTCAAAGTACGGTATCTGCATGTGATAAGATCATATCAGCTATTATAAACTACAACTTAGAAGAATATTTAGAAACACAGAAAGTGATCATTAATATATTGAGTGAAAAACCAAGCTTTATAAAATTTTTATATGATGTCATCTTTTAAAATCACATATAGTTGCGTGTGAGTATGTATGTGTGTGTATAAGTAGTATATATTTGTGGAAAACAAGTACTAGGGGTGCCTGGGTGGCTCAGTGGGTTAAAGCCTCTGCCTTCGGCTCAGGTCATGATCCCAAGGTCCTGGGATCGAGCCCCACATCGGGCTCTCTGCTCAGCAGGGAGCCTGCTTCCTCCACTCTGCCTGCCTCTCTGCCTGCTTGTGATCTCTCTCTCTGTCAAATAAATAAATAAAATGTTAAAAAAAAAAAAAAAACAAGTACTAAAATATTACTGATTCTCTAAGTATTGAGAATACCATTTTAACATTTTTCTGAATTTTCTTCTTTTTATGAGGAAAATGCATTTGTTAAACAAACAGAATTACTTTTACAAAATAAATATTTCACAAATCTATATTTGCACTTCAAGAAATCCACACTTTAAAATGTACTTGAATACAGACTCATTCTAGCCATTACAATTATTTTAAACTTCATGATTTGTTTGACACATTTTAACCATTTGTTTAGGTTAGATGCACATATGTTAGAGTCACTTAAAGGTAGAACAGACATGACTTACCCATTTTTTATATGATTAATGTTTCCAATATTCTTAGAATTAATGTAGCACATAATTCTTAATATTACAATGAAAAATTTCCTGATCTTGTATTTGTAAATATTCCTTCAAGTATGTTTTTTAATGTAGAGCTAAATAAGTAGTTGAAGAAAACTAAATAACTGATGATTTTTAAGTTTAAATTTGTGATTAGTAAGCAAAGTATCACATCACATTATTATCTAATATCCATATAAGCCATATATTAGTTTTTACGTGCCTTACTTGAGGTTAGACAGGGTAGAAAAGCAATTTTTTAAATGCTGTAGGTAAAATGATGTAGCTTAGATAGTGAAGCTACCCAATTAACAAAAGCATGCTGGTTTTTAAGCTTCTCATTTCTTCTATGAATTTTATACCACAATGAAAGTAATTCTTACTTTCTTCTTTAATGTTGTACACTGGTTTTTAGAAGTTGTTTCAGTCTGAAGGCATTTATGCTCTGTTTCTAAAACAATTCAGTTTAAGGAAACAGTCTCAGCTCCAAGAAAAACTCGCACATAACCCCTTACCCTCTGTCTAATCTAAGCGACTGTGCTAGTCGCACCAATCATGTAATTGTCGTGGCAGCCACTAGGGGGAAGAGCGACAAAATGTTGCCCCTGAGACACCCGGAGACGCCTTGCCTTATTCTAGCCGAGGCCCCAGCTTGCAGTGATTTCTGTTTCTGTGTCCTGTTGCCTTCAATCTATAAACCATCAATATTCTTAGACTGAGCCTCTCCTATATAACTGTTTTAAACTACTTAAGTGAATCTGTTCCCTTCCATCTAAATAATATATCAGGGCTTCTCTCCTGCAGTTTGGAAGGTAGATATATGAAAAATATCCTTGTATAGCCTCCCAAATTTTCATGTACTGAAAATTATTATCTACCTACAGCTTTCAGACTCCTTTGTCTATCTCGAAGTCTAAAACATGTTTTTTTTTTCTTTAATTTCCTAAAAAAGTACATTTGTTTATGAAAAGGAAAAGATTATACTTAGAAGCTTAAATTGAGAAACATAGTCAATGAATTAATAAAAATATGCATTGAATATCAGTTCTATGTCTGATGATACATATATATAAGATCATTTAAAACCTTATAAAGTAGATATAATTTCTATGATTTACATGAGAAAAAGTAAGTGCAAAACTTACCTGAGCTTACACAGATATTGTAGATGTCAAGATATGCCTTTTGTTAAAGATGTGCCAATTGACTGGAATAAGGATGAGCAGAGCTGTAGCGTTATACGATAGCTTTTCATAGAAACTCTACTAAGTAGACATATTTAGTCAAATTGTTGAAGTACATTACCTTTTGTGAAAACATTGGGAATATTGTTGGACTTCCTATGTTGATAGAGGTTCTTTGCTAAAAGACTGTATATTGAATAATTTTAATACTCATTATTGAATTAATGACATGTAAAACATAAGCATATTTAGAGGCTCTTTTTACATAGTATTTTCTTTTCTTTTCTTTTCTTTTTTAAATATTTTATTTATTTGACAGAGAGAGAGGGAGAAAACAAGCACAAGCAGGGGACCAATAGGTTGAGGGACAAGCAGGCCCCCTGCCCAGCAAGGAGTCAGAGGTGGGCCTTGATCCCAGGACCCTGGGATCATGACCTGAGCCCAAAGCAGATGCTTAGCTGACTGAGCCACCCAGGTGCCCCGTAAGTAATATTTTCTATCAAAACATTTGAGAATAAAGGGCCAGAATAAGGTTATAGCTGAAAAACTTAACAAAATTCATATTTTATTTATTCATTTATTTATTTAACAAAACTCTTATTTTTTATTATTATTTAAGTGGTGCTTTCACACATGTTCTCATGGAAAGCAGGAGGAAAATACAACAACAAAGGGAAACTATATGATTTAGGAGAAGAGATTGTTTAGGAAAAAAAGTTCTGGATGAAGGATGAGAGGAGAAATCTGGATGAATTAGAAGGATAAATACCTGAGATGGAGAGAAGTTGAATATGTGTGACCTTAACATGAGAACAATAAGCAGCATGTCTTCCCCCAGAGTGTGATTTTGAAATGGAAAGTTGTGGTGGGTGCAAATTTTGTTGAGAAATGTTTTCAAATATAGAAGACCATGGAGAAAGTGACATTATTTGGTAATACACTGGTATTGGTATTCAGTTGTTTATTGAACGAATATTTGTTGAACACAAATCATGTGTAAACATTGATGAGCTATACACATGTGCTCTTGAGAGGTCTGTAAGACAGTGCAAAAATAAAACTCCAGGAAGTCCTCAAGACTCAATTTTTATCCCATTATTTTAAATTCACATGTCAACTTAAGTCATACTGCCCTCTAAGATTTGATCTAATCAGGAAGACTTACCTAGGCCAAGTGGGTAATCCAGTGCCTTTCCTGAATGTGTTGTAACTTCCTGAGGGGCTTCATTCTCAGGGGTTTGAGGTTTCAGCTTTTGATGAACTCCCTTTCTCAAATATATCTCATTCATCTGGCTGTTATGTTTTCTTAGTATCCCATTGACCCAGATAATAAACCCAATCTGATCCTTGGTTTTTATTCTCTGAAACACTTACACAAGCCATTCGTACATGTGGAAGATTAACTAAATATTTAAGAAGCTGGAGAACATTTACCAAGTGACAATGCAAACAGTGTAAAACTGAAAATTAAACACACTTTTCCTAAAAAATCTATTTACTATCCTGACCAAATTTCCCTGAAGATTCTGCTTCCTGCTTTGTTGCTATTTGATATCACTCTCTCCCTCCTCTTCCCCTCTCATAAGTTCCTTTTCCTTTACTTTTTCTTTCTGACTCCCAAGTTTTATTAATATTTATAAATATCTTTGTTCTTATGTCTCCTAACAAAGTTTGCCTTAGATATAGAGTGAAGGATGGTGGTGATGAGAAGATATCTATCATCTATCATCTGTCTATTTCTCTAGATATATATTTACCTAGATATATGTCTATACAGACATTTATCTTTTTTGTTTTGTTTTGTTTGTTTGTTTGTTTTTTGTTTGTTTGTTTCCTTATTCTATATAGGGGCCTTATAAACCCTATGCCTATAACCAATGAAAATCATCCTTCTCTTCATTCAACTCATGACATGTTCTTCAGTGCTACACTTGATATTTAGTATTGGGACATTCAATAAAAAGAGACCATCTTTAAAGATCTATCACAGTTTGTGCATGGGTCAGGGTCCCAGTAAGATATAAATGGCATCTTTCCAAGTTGTTGCTTGATCTGGAACACTTCAATGCATTGTTATTTTACACTGTGTGATATTAAAACTCATTTTGTGATATTAATAATGGTTCACAAAATGTTGGACAATCTTTAACAATTGGGGGTCCATAAACTTTTTGATTTTTTCTTAGAATGTACCAAGTTGTTTTGTTTTTATCCCACCCTTCTAGATATTGACTAATGCTATTCTCTTTGTTTTAAACATGAGCATCATGATGCTTTTTCTTAAAGCTATAGGAAAATACACATAAAATTTAGCATCTGAGCCATTGGTAATTGTACAATTCAATAGTAATAAGTATATCCACCATGTTGGGAAACAAATCTCTAGATGTTTTTCATCTTGTGAAATTGAAATTCTGTACCCATTAAAGAACAAGTTCTCATTTCCCTCTCTCTCCAGTACTGGCAATCACCATCCTATTTTCTGTTTCTGTGAATTTTACTACTCTAGATGAGTCATATAGTTTTTATTTTTTTGTGATTGGCTTATTACACTTAGTGTAATGCTTTCCAAGTTCATCCATGTTGTAGCATGTACCAGAATTTCCTTCTTTTTTAAAAAGCTGAATGATATTTCATTGTATGTATATATTGTAGTTTGTTTATCCATTCATCATCCATGGTCATTTGGGTTGATTCCATTTTTTGGCATTTCCTGAGTAATGCTACCATGAACATGGTATACAAACATCTCTTGCAGAACCTCTTTTAATTCTTTTGGATATTCTTTTAGATATCTAGAAGTGGAATTGCTAGATCACATGGCAATTTTATTTTTAACTTTTTGAGGAATCACTATACTATTTTCTATAATGGTTACACTATTTTACTTTCCTTCCAATAGTGCACAAGGGTTCCAATTTTTCCATATTTTTGCTAACATAGTGTCTTATTTTTCCTTTTTTTTTTTTTTTTTTGTATGAGTGGCCCTCATACACCTTAGAGAAGTCTTGATGATCTGATCTAAGGATATTGCCCACTTTGACCAATTTATATCCATCAGGGTGCCTTGTTTGTTACATTCACAGAACTCAAAATTTGTTCTAAGTATATAATTATTGGTTCCTTTACATATTTGTTGCCTGTTTTCCCTAACATATGATTAACTACATGAACACATGAGATTGGAACTGTATATTTTTCCCTGATTGTCACTGTCTGACATGATAATTCTAAAGATATATTAATGGATTCTGTTTATATACTATTTATCATATACACCCTTAGATAACTTCAAGATTAATAATAAGATTTGTGATTTTTGGTAAATATATTGTAGTGAGCTAAATATTTTATTTCAATTCACAATCTCTACAATATTAAAAGTTGCACATTTTATTCCTATTTTTTGTTGAAGAAACTGAGCTTCTAAACATCAAGGCCCATGGGTAGTCAGTGGCAAAATGGATATTGAGAACAATGTCTACTTTATCAATGTCAAATTGCTAGTACATGGTCCTTGAAGGATAAAAATCTAATTTCACTTGAACGTAATACTGTGCACTTTTTGGTTACCATACTAGAAAAAGAATTTTCCAGAAAAGTAAGTTTCTACAAGCTCTACACAGTAATACTTTTCACAAGAGCTTCACCATATAAACTCACTTCTTCTCTAACAGGCATGTTCATGCCAGCATTGCTGTAAATAGCCATTTTAATATTAATGACTTTATGTATATACAAATATCATACAGATGTAAAATTGCATTCAGCTTCCCTATGAAATTGTGTACCTAACTATTACACTACTTGTTGAATTGCCTAAGAAAAATTAACATTAGAAAGATGTATTGTTTAGGAAAAAATAGAATGATCTGATTTGGATTGATAAATATTATAGCAAAACCAAAAGAATCAACCAATATGTTACTCTAATTTGAATAACTTTATTTGAATTTATATCTTTATCAAAAAGCATCTATAAAAATAAAAGCACCTATAGTTTCTATTCTATTAAAAAAGTTAATAAATAAAACATCTGTGGTGTAGAATTAATGATATAATACATATATTATGTATAAGAAAACTTCTATTTCTCTCATCATTCTTGTGAGCTGGCTACATGATTTTATATCATTTCACAGAATGATGCAAAAAATACTATAGAACATTAGCCTCTTAAATTTTAACCAGTTTTATGTAATAAAACCTTAATATTCAAGACATATATAATGATTTCCTTCTTTCAGACATAAATTATTATAAAGGTATATAAGTTGCATGTATGTTTCTGAATTGAATATGGCCATTAAATCATTAAATATTATATATAGTAACATATGTATATATATTTTGTTTTATGTTCTATTATTTGTTAGGAACATATAAACCTACACTACATATAATATATTTATGTATTTTTTATATATATAAACTACATTAACAAGACATTTTCTTCCAACACAATTGGATAAATATATGAATCTGTATGGTTAAAAATTCACATTCAACTTTTTCATGAGAAAAGCATTTTTAGGGCATGTAGCAAATGACTCAGAACCAGGGCTAACTGTATTCATATTTCCATCACATGTTAGATCTATAGCTGTTCTATTTTTTCTTATGAACATTTTCACATGATTCTTTACCACAAAAGTGAGGAACATAAACTTCAGAAAAGGGAATGGCCCTCTGAGATTGCCAAATAGAATGTAGACCTGCAAGAAGGCACTTAAATATTTAATTCTCCAGAGATTTTACTATTTGAAGGCTAAGGTAATGACATGCAAATTTCATTGCCACTGACATTTTTCACTTGAGAATTAACATGAACAAAACTCTTTTTTTTTTGTTATATGAAAGAAATAATCTTCTCTACCTCCTACCACACTATACCTGCTTTCCATCATAGCTTTACAATTTCTATTCATGTTGAGTTTATATTGCATTTTACCAAGGAAAGAACTATTTTTCAGCAAGTTTTATTGAAGTATAATAAGCATATAGAAAAGTGCAAACATCTTAAATACCTTGAATCATTCAGGTTTTTGATATGTGGATCTACATATATTTATATATTTCATGTGACTTTTTAAGTTGCAAATACTTATAAAATATGAAGAAAAACATAGTAACAATTATATTAAAAAGCAAACTTATTACTTAAAAAAACCACATTCCACAGGGCAAAGCTACCACATATTTCTATTTCAGTTGCTGTAAATAAGTAAACAACATTTTTGTAGATAGGAAGAGAGAATCTATGTCATGGTTAACTGAGTTGTAATCTCTGGCAGTTGCAAGAATACATTAAACCTCTAAAAAATGTACAATTTCACAAGGACTTTCTGAAGCCTTTATTTAACAATAATGTTGGTGGCAATAATATTGTGAGCTAGCATTTATTGATGCTTATTGTGTGCCAGGCATAGTTCAATGCCTTCTGCATATATTAACTCATTTAAGCAATATAGCAATCCTTTGATCTAATTATTGGTATCACCCTGATTGTGCTAATAAATAAACATCTAATTCCAGAGATGTTCTCTTTACCCACAGCATATATTGCTTCCAAGGTATGGAGAAGTTTAATTCTATCTGACAACTGTAACTTTCGATACTTTAATTAAAATCTTTGAAGAGACACTGGTATTTTATTTTATTATTTTATTTTATTTTTTAAAGATTTTATTTATTTGTTTGACAGAGAGAGAGAGATCACAAGTAGGCAGAGAGGCAGGCAGAAAGAGAGGAGGAAGCAGACTTCCCACTGAGCAGGGAGCCTAATGCACAGCTCCATCCCAGGACCCTGAGATCATGACCTGAGCCGAAGGCAGAGGCTTTAACCCACTGAGCTCCCCAGGCACCCTGACACTGGTATTTTGGATTATGCTTCTAATGTTTTAGTCATTTCTTTTATCTTTTTAAGTTTTATTTGTTCAAGAAGTTTCTACATCCCATGTGAGGCTCGAATTCATGACCCCATCATTCAGAGTCACATACTCTTCTAACTGACCCAGCCAGGCACCCCAGTTATTTCTTCCATATATATATGTTCCTACCTATCCATGTCTACATGTAATATATAATCTTAGACTTTTAAAGTCAATTGTGATTATTTAGAGATTTTCTAACCAGACATCTCATTCCATAAATTCTTATCTGTGATAACAGTGAGACTCAGAGTGGCAAGTATTTCAGGCTGAGTCAAGGCACAAGGTCAGTAGAGTTATATTTCTTTCCTTTTTTTTTTTTTTAAGATTTTATTTATTCATTTTGAGAGAGAGAAAAGAAGAGTGGGGGGAAGGGCAGAGTTGGGGGGAAGAGAAAATCTCAAGTGGACTCCAGAGTGCAGAGGCCTATGTGGAGCCTAATCTCATGATGCCGAGATCCTGACATCAGCTGAAGTCAAGTGTTGGAGCACTAACTGACTGAGCCACCCAGAAATCCCAGAACTGTATTTCTGACATCAGATGTAGCACCTTTTTGTGTTATGGTGGCTACTAGGTCATTGTGACTCTTATTCATGTTATATGTAATATGAAGCAACACTTTGGGTCCACAGGGAAGAGTTTCTTATGGAACATGGACAACTACTCAGATATAATTTCATTATTTTGGCAAAATACAGGATTCTAGATATATTTAGCCAAATTTGTATGTCACACAATAAACCAGTGTGTTGATATAACATTAATGGTGTTAAAACTTCCTTGAAATCTTGGGTTACTTTTCTTAAAATCTTGAATAATAGCTATGCCAAATATAAATCTTGACTCTGTCAAATGTTCTTTTTAACACCTTACATTTGAGGTCCAAGAAAAAAAAATATTTCAGGGTGACTTTGGTCACACTGTATAAGAGGCTAAAGGTATTTAAAAAATCCACTTGGATTAAACTTTCTTTTACCTTGTGTATATAAGACACATCTGGGATTCATCAAATGAAGTAAAACATGTAATAAATATCTTCTGAGTTAAGTAGAACACTAACACCAATGCTAATTTTCACACACTGAAAGTACACATACCTGAATTATATTACCTCAAATAATAATAATAATTAATATTAGACAGGTTAAGTAATTCTTTTTTTTTTTAAATATTTTATTTACTTATTTGACAGAGATCACAAGTAGGCAGAGAAGCAGGCAAAGACAGAGAGAGGGGGAAGCAGGCTCTCTGCCGAGCAGAGATCCTGATGCGGGGCTCGATGTGGGGCTTGATCCCAGGACCCTGGGACCATGACCCAAGCCAAAGGCAGAGGCTTTAACCCACTGAGCCACCCAGGCTCCCCCAGGTTATGTAATTCTTAAGATTAAGCTATAAACAAAACTTTAATTAGTGAGACATCACAGAATTGCAAATCAACTTTTTTTTTTTTTAAACTGGGATAAATGGGAAAAAAAGAATTTAGGGTGCATTGATATACTTCAAATAGTATACATAGGTTTTATCAATACAGTGTTAACTGTGATCTTAATGAGAATAAGACCTTCACATATTTTGTTCACTACTCTATTGCAAATTTCTGGGATGGTATTGGCATATAGAAGCTACCTGAGTAATATTTGTTGAATAAATGAATAAATAAACTTGGCTTCTGTCTTATTAATATTTTTTAAAGAAGATGAATTCTGCTAAATATTTGACAATTTATGTAAAAGATTTTTTTCCATGAAACTTTAAAATATAAAATGTCATGTCAAATGCTTAACTTATATATTAGAAACAAAATAACATAAGTAATATGGGAAATTAGATGAACATGCTAATGAAATATGGCCCTACAACTGACTTTTTAAAAAAAGACAAATACATTTTGCTTATAAATAAATGAAAATACATAAAATCACAAGAATAATGGAATAAAATGAGTATAAATAAAGCATAATATAATGACATATTGTCAATATTAAAAAGGGCAATAAAGTTGTACACAGGTAAAATTATAGGAAAGAAAGACTATCAAGTGATTTTGCTTTATTGTTATAGGTTTTCTGGAAAGGGATTTGTTACCATATCAAAACATAAGCCAGCATTTCACGTCTACTGTAGACTAGGGTACTAAAATATGGCCCTATTTTGGTCACAAAGTAATTCACATAATTATAATACATGCCTTGTACAAAGAAAGAGATTTTTATTTTAATACTTTTTCATTTCTTTTTTTTTTAATTTGTTAGTTTTTCTTACTCATTATGGACTAATGTAAAGCCAACAGAAATTATAACAGAATAACAGTCCCTTTGTTCCTAAAATTATCTTCCACAACTGGTTGAAATGCACAAAGAAATAGAAAAAAATGATGAATTATCTCAGGAAATTAGTAAAAAATGAATTGTAAATGCTCACAATGGGATGAATTATAGTAGATAATCTGCCAAAGAGCCCGGATGAAGAATGATATTGTAAGACAATTGATAAATTTCCTTCTGAAAAAACAAAGTAGAAAATATAGCTAGAGGGGCACCTGGGTGGCTCAGTCCTCTGATTTCTGCTCAGGACATGATCCCAGGGTCCTGGGGTCAGGCTCCCTGCTCGGTGAGCCTGCTTTTCCCTTTCCCTCTCTGGTCCCCCTGCTTGTGCTCTCTCTCTCTCTGCCTGTCAAAATTTAAAAAAAATAAAAAGGGAAAAAAATAGTTAGAAATCTAGAAGTATTCCATTTACCCATTAAAAGGAAAAAGGGTAAGAACAGACGTCATGAGAAAGCCATAAGATAAAATAAGCAATGGTCACTCATCTGGAGTCTGTTTTCCCAGCTATAGATCAGTAACATCTGGAATGGGCAGTGCCACGTGTTATGAAAGGGCAGCAAAGTCTGCATGGTATTATAACCATATTGGGAAAATTTTAGACAATATCATTCACTAGTATTAAGGAATATGGCCCTCTCTATACATTCTTGATCCATATTTTTATACATAAAAAAAAATGTAAGGGCACCTGGGGGGCTCAGTGAGTCAAGCGTCCAACTCTTGGTTTTGGCTCAGGTCATGATCTCATGAGTGGTGAGATGGAGCTCCAAGTCAGCCTCTGCACTCAGCAGGGAGTCTGCTTGGGATTCTTTCTCTCTGCCCCTCCCCCACCTGCCTCTCTCAAACAAATTTTCAAAAAGAATGCAATATTTCAAAGTGAAAGAACATTATTTAAAACAGAGCACTATCTTATTTCTAAAATAGAATATAATGCGTTGTTTATTCAATTTAAATTTAATTTTAATTTTATCTTAAATACATGCATATTAAAATCTCAAGCAAATGGTACCACCAAATTGAGAAGAGGGAAATATTTCCTGTCCTTCTTTTTAATTCCCTAGAGTAAACTATTTCTAATTATTTGGGCTGTTTCTTATGTGTTTTTTATGCTTTTAAATATCTGCCTTACTTTTTGTTTTAGATATTATCCATTGATTTTCCACTAAAAAGATATAGATTTAAAATTTTTACAATCTCCAGCCTTCATTTTCTTTTTGTGTTCCTACTTACAGAGTCATTTCAGTTTTTGTTTAAATCAATAATTATATTGCATTTCCTCCCCTGGGTTGTTAATTTATTTGTTGGCCTTCCTGGTGTTAGTAATTGCCTTATTTTCTCTTTTGTGTAGTTTTCTATATGTCCATAATTAATTCATTTTCAAATGCTCTGATGGAACAGAAAACACTTTATTTAACTGTCAAGTAAATAAGATAATTAATTTGTTCAGCATTATTTTTTCTTTGAGTGCAAGTGATATGCTGAAGCTGTTTTGAACCAATACTTGAGAACTAATTGTGCACCTCTTTTTCCAAATCAGTGGTCAGTGATGTCACATTTTCAGTCTACCAAAATATTTATACCACAAAAATTAGCAAATATTACAAAAATGGAATTTTTATTTATTTATTTTTCTTGAATGTTGGTTTACAAATATTCACCAGCACACCATTATATATTAACTCTCCTGGAACTTATTCTTCACTCAAGTGTAGACTACCACACCTGACACAGAAACGGCATTTTAGCATTTTCTATCACTGTCATAAGAGGAAATACATCTACAGGTGTTTGACCTGTCTCCTGAATTCCCTTTCTTCCTTTTTTCTTAGTTTACTCTTTTATTTTGATCAAAAACCATATCTTCCAGTTGTTTCCCAAGAAAGCATATAAAAGGTAAATATTTTAAAGGAAAGTGTTTCACAAGTTTAATTTTTCCTAGTTTCTTGAATGACATTGTGGTTGGAATTAAAATACTATTTTGGAAATCATTTTTCATCAAAAGAATGAGGGAATGCGTTCATTGTCTCAGTTGTCTTAGTTGTATGACTATTAATGGGATTTTGATGCTTGATAAATTTGTGTAAGAGCTCTCTCTCTCTCTGTTTCTCTCTGCTTATACTCGGCACATTGCTCAAAGGGTGTAGAAAATTTCATGAAGCTATGGATTATTTTTAATTAACTGTTTAGTATGCTGCATACAAATTTGTCATTTGTTGTGTAAAAACTACTCTTTTTACTTTGGAAATTTTCTTGTATTATTCCTTCTATAATTTTCTCCTTTCCAGTTTTTGTAGGTTTTCTCCTCCTTCCTCCTCCACCTCCCTTCCCCTTCCTTCTCGTTCTTTTACTTTTTTTGCCTATTAGTCAGATGATCATTCTCAAAAATTCTTATATATTTTTTCTACTTTTCAGATGCTTGTCTTCTTGTTTTACCTTAGGTGTTAAGTGAATTTTTGCCTTTCAGTCTTTCAATTTTTAAATCAATTTTATTATGTTTTTAAGTTCCAAGTGCATTTCTCTTGTTTTTTTTTTTTTTTTACTTTTTCTTATTGTACCATTTGCATCTCAATTTTTTCTCTCTCTGAAGATAGCAATGATCGTTTACTTTTAATGTTACATTTTTGTTTCATCCCCTACATTGCTCTCTTTCTGTAACATTACTTGTATAGCTTTCTTTGGTATCTGTCATTTCAGAGGATCTCCACACATGGCTCTTGAATCTTGACTTGAATTTAGGAATACCCTAAAAAACAGATGGAAGTTTTTTCATGTAACAGGGATTCTCAAACAGGGTAGTCTCCAATAGAGGATGGATATATTAGGCAGCTCAGGCTGCCATAACAAATTACTATAGACTGGGTGGTTGAAATGACAGGAATTTATTTTCTCAGAGTTTTGGAAGCTAGAAGTTCAAGATCAAGGTTTACTGATCTGATTTCTGGTGCTTTCCTCTACACTTGTAAATGACTAGCTTGTTGCTATGTCTTCATGTAGCTTTTCCCAGTGCATGCCTGTGGAGAGAGAGAAAGAGGACTCACACTTAAATATTTTATTTAACCTTAATTAGTTCCTTAAAGGCCTCATCTTCAAATATGTCCATACAGGAAATTGGGTCATCCATGTACAAGTGGTGGAGAGGCACATAAAAATTCAGTCCATAAAAGAGGATCAGGCATGGAGTGAGATTTTATTTGGAGGTTTTTAAAAAACAGGTGTTTTTTTTTAATATTTTATTTATTTATTTGACAGAGATCACAAGTAGGCAGAGAGACAGGCAGAAAGAGAGGAATGGAAGCAGGCTACCTGCTGAGCAGAGAGCCCGATTCAGGGCTCAATCCCATAATCCCAGGACCCTGGGATCATGACCTGAGCCTAAGGCAGAGGCTTTAACCCACTGAGCCACCCAGGCGCCCCTAAAAAGCAGTTTTAAAATTAATTTTTCTTGTGACAATTTCTTCAAAATAATCTAATTATATTGGGATAAATATCTGCTTGGCTACCAGTTTTCTAAAGGCATAATAGGGGACGGGGCCTCAGAGTAGCAGTGGGACTAAGCCTTATATTTCAGTGTCAAAAATCTTAAGACACTAAAGTATTCATTTCAGAGAAAAATATATTTTTCTGTTGTTTAGAAAATTAACACTCCAACTTCTGATTAGGTTTTTACTTGTAAATCATAGACAGAATATGATATTATTATTTTTACTAAGTACCTTCCTAATAAGGATGCACAGAATACAATATGATTAAAAGAGTTTAAATTTGTTAAAAAAAAATCTTAGTTACTGTTAGAGTATGTTTGTATTATAAGTTACTGTATATACTGTATATACAGTATATACTATTTGAAATTAAATAAAAAATTAACTTTTCAGGTAATGGAAAATATTTGGATGTCAAAAATATGGTACAGAATACTTTTTATATTTTTTCATAAAAAATACTGGTATGACTTTATTAAAGGAAGTTAAGAGAAAATTTGTGAAAAGAGACCACTATGTCTTCTGAAGTTAGCATCAAATATTTTATTAAGTGGATGTCATGTGTAGCTTCAGCTGTATGAACAATAGCAAAGTTTATGAAACATTTATAGTACATAAAATGCATTTATGTTTATATATATACATACTAAAAAAAAAAACAAAAAGGCATTCAGTATGCTACAAACAACTAAATTTGCTGAACATATAGCGAAAGCAGGACAAATTATCAGCAAAAGAATGTAACAACATAGTATTTACCAAATACATTATTATCTTTATTGATCTTAAGTGTTAAATTGTTGATAAATCAGATGTTTAAGAAACAGAATAAATGAATGCTTAAGAAATCTATCATTTATATAAAGGGAAGTATTCAATTCATTCATATTTAGTAAGATATTTTAATGAACATCAACAAAACATTTTTGGACAAGCAATAAGGGGTACAATGAATTTATTTTACTATTGAATTTGAATTTATTTGGAGGATCTCCTTCAAAATTATTAGGCCCTATAGGACCGAATGATGCATAATATATGATTAAGCAATTTACACAGAAATGGGTTAGAAAAGGAATCTCAATCTTGGGATAATGCTATTCAAATCTGTTAAGACAGATTTCTTTGTCACAATTTTGTCTACTATAAGTAGTAATCTGAAATCACTTTGATAATCTGAGAAGATATATTTTGGGATATGTACCCCATTTATAAGCATATGTTGTCAAGAGATCAAGAAAGCAACTATATTGGAATTTTCCAAATTAATATTTAAATAGAAGATAATTAGAGAATTATATAATTATGTCTCATGATCATACACATGCCCATGGTTTTTGCTTCTTTAGTTTTCTAAGAAGAATATCAATTTCCTGACAAATGGGATTCTCTTCTCAGCTTTTGGAAATTTGCCTTGATCACTACCATTGTAGTGTGAATTGTGAATTCTATACATTAGAAATTGGTTTCTGATCTGACATAGCAAGATCATTTTTTTTCATGTTTTTAAAGATTTTATTTATTTATTTGACAGACAGAGAGAAAGAGAGAGAGAGAGCACAAAAGCAGAGGGAGCAGCAGAGGGACAGGGAGAAGCAGGATCCCCAATGAACAGGAAGTCCTATGCAGGGCTCAGTAGGTCCCTGGACACTGGGATCATGACCTGAGCCGAAGGCAGATGCTTAACCTACTAAGCCACCCAGGCAACCCCCCACTTTTTTTTTTTTTTCCCATTTGGAGATGAACGTTATTGCCCAATACGCTTAATTGAACTGCAAGCAGTAATACCAAAGCGGTGGCACATTAGAGACTTAAATTCCAATTAAGCATATTTTAGGGATCAGATAACAGATTAATTTAAGTAATAGACACTTTAGGCAGTGGGCTATACAAAGTAAATAGATTTGGAGCAAATCAAAACATGAAAAGCCAAATTAGGAAACCCAGTATCACAGTCTTAGATGTAATTAAACTTTAACATGTCATGAAATAGGAAAACATCTTCCTTATACTAGGAAGGTATATATACTGGATTAATCTTTCTTTAATTTCTTCTTTGGAATGCCCATTTTGAATGCTGTCTTTTTTTTTTTTTTTAAATATTTTATTTATTTATTTGACAGACAGAGACCACAAGTAGAGAGGCAGGCAGAGAGAGGAGGAAGTAGGCTCCCCGCTGAGCAGAGAGCTCTATGCAGGCCTGGATCCCAGGACCCCAAGACCATGACCTGAGCCAAAGGCAGAGGCTTTAACCCACTGAGCCACCCAGGTGCCCCTCGAATGCTGTCTTGAACTCTACATGTTATGGAGTTATTTTAAAATATATACAACAAAAATTTAAAAAAACACACACACCTTGATTTATTTACTTTATACTCTAATATCTCTTATTTTCAAGTTAAAGATGGTCTCTTTTCTCTTCAAAACTTAATTGATTTTACTTCCTTAAAAAAAAAAATAAGGAAACTTTTACTAGACACTTTTGCCCTCTCCTATATGCCAAAATTCTTTACACCTGTTGCCTTTATTTCAGGAACTTACTTCATCATGAGTAATCTGATTTTTTATCCCTACAGAAATTCTACTGTCAGTTCATACTGGAATTATTGTTGTGGTCTAATGAAGGAATTTTAGTAAAGCCCTCTTGATTAATCACCAGTATCACTGCACCTTAAGATTTTGTATGCCTACAGTGTTTTTTGTCTAATATACCTTGTTCTCTTTTCATATAGAATCCCTACCATTATTCAAGAGCATTTACAATTCTTGCATCTTCCATGAAGTTTTTCCTGGCTATTTAATTCTATGTTGATCTCTCCATTGACAGAATTTTATAATAATTTAAACATTTTAGGGATGCCTGGGTGGCTCAGTGGGTTAAAGCCTCTGCCTTAGGCTCAGGCATGATCCCAGGGTCCTAGGATTGAACCCCACATCAGGCTCTCTGCTCAGTGGGGAGCCTGCTTCCTCCTCTCTCTCTCTCTCTGCCTGCCTCTCGGCCTACTTGTGATCTCTGTCTGTCAAATAAAATAAATAAAATCTTTAAAAAAATAATAATTTAAACATTTTTATCTTGTGTCATGTAACCACCCATATGACTTTTGTCTTATTTTAATGGTTTTATATTTTTATATTATTTTATGTTATTTTATTTTATATTTACTTATATCATTTGACATTATTTATTTTATATTCATTTTGTATCATTGTATTTTAACCATATTATAACTCACCAAAACAGGATTTTGTTATCTCTTTATTTTTATATAACTACCAGCATAATACTAAATTATAAATTCAGTATGTATTTGGTGAAATGAGTGATGGAAGGAAGGAGGAGGGAAGGAAAAGAGGGGTGGAGAGCAGGAGGGAGGATGGAGAGAAGGAAAGGAAAGTGAGAATACCTGAGAATTCTAAAAAACCAGCCAATATTCTGCCACTTACTAAAACTCAAACAACATTAATTTGATGCAATAACAATTCAGTCATAATTCTCAAAAAATAAAAAAAATATATTATTGAAAATCATTGGTGGTCACTGAGTGTAGTGTATCATTGCCACTTTTCTTGGTAAATTGTTTAATGTTTTTGTAGGACATGGCACATAAAAATGGCAAAAAAGGAAACAACTAATCTCAAGGCCTTGCAACACTGTTATATCATTTTATAATTTTGAGAATATCAGAATGTATTGTCAAATACTTCATAGTACTTATAGCTCTTGTCAAATGAATTGATTGTTTTGGTCTGTTCAAATGATCCCACCTTGGTTAATCAGAAACAATTTGAAAACAATATCCTCAGTCAGAATGAAATTATTGTTTATGTCATGGTTTTTCAAATGATAAATTTCATTTTGTCATTTTAGAAACAGCCTGGATGAAAATAGCTTTATATTAGATACTCTTGTTGACATAGACTAATGTTATTTTGTCCTTTATATTGAATCAGTCTATTAATTTGAATTTCTCTATGTTCCTTTTAATTCTTAACATTTAAAAAAGTGTTTCTCACTATATCAGTCTCTTCTTATATATTACATCTGTTGTCAAATAATTTTTCTGGAATAAGCACATTCTCAGATTACTTTTGGCTGATTTGCTAACGGAGAGGTAATAAAATATACTGTAGATAGGTAGTATTCAATAAAATAGACACATAACTAGTAATAAGTATTTATGATATTTTCTATCATACCATGTACCCAAAATAAGTAAATCTATTTTTAACCAGTTTATGTGTAATTTTAAAACCATTGATGCATACTCAAATAATTTAATGTTTTCTTATTGAACCATCCCATTCTTTTATTCCTTCAGTCCACCTATAGCCTATTAACTGCACTATTTTAGATTAAAATGGGCTGTAAAATTTGTCTTCAAGAACTCCTCAGGGCAATGGTGAAATAGACATACAACTTTTTTACTAAGACACTGCATCTAACTATTACAGAAGTATGGAATAGGTAAAGACACATTTATGGGCCAAGATCAGGAAAATTCATATAAAAGTGCTAACTGTTAAACCATAACTAAAAAGAAGAATGAACACTTTGCAAGAAAATTTAAAACAAAATTAAGTAAAGCAGTAAAAATATGAAAATGGGTGTGCCTGGATGGCTCAGTCAGTTAAGAGTCTGCCTTCAGCTCAGGTCATGATCCCAGGGTCCTGTAATTGAGCGCCACATCGGGCTCCCCGCTCAGCATGAAACCTGCTTCTCCCTCTCCCCAGCCCCTGCTCTCAAACAAATATATAAAATCTTTTTAAAAAATACAAAGAATATGAAAATATTTGGTGACTTAGTTGAAAGGACATGTGAAAGGACTGAGGTACAAGGTATGGTATGAAAAAGGAAGGCCAAGAAAGAAGATTCGTATAGCTCAAATCCTTAAGCATCTTGTGCTTTGAGGTGAAATTTTTGTAACTTTTTTTTCCTCCCACAGTGGGAAATGTGAGATAGTATTTGTGTTGTAGAAAAATAACTATAATAATAGTAGAAAGATTACACTAGATATGATAGAGATTAAAATTATGGAGGAGAGCTTAGAGTTTCCCAATCATCTGAGTGGAATTAATGAGAAAGTGCCTTGAGTACAAGCCTTAGTCATCTTCTTTTTTTCTTTCTGTCTACATTCACTTTCAAAGAGATCTTGTCTGATCTTAAATCACATCTCTCCAGACATTCGTCCTGAACTTCAGACTTCTGTACCCAACCACCTAGCCATCTGATACTCAACATGTCAAAATCTGAGCTCTGTTATGGTCTCCCCACAGCAGGGCTACAATCTTCTCCAAAGGCAGTTTTCCAACTGAGTTGATACTGAATCTATCTTTGTGGCTCAATAAATAAATAAATAAATAAATAAATTGGAATCCTCTTTTTCCTCACATTTACTAATCCTTTGATTCTATGTTCCAAATGCATCCAGAATCTGATGGCATTTCACATGCCATTGCTAATGGCCTCTTCTTAGCAGCAGCAACTCATTTTGATTATTTGAGGATCCTGCCTTATTAGTCTACCTGCCTCACGTCTCTGCCTTTTCATATTGTAGTCTCACAAAACAGTAGAACTCAGTCTTACAATAGCATTCTAGCTCCTACATAATTAATCCCAAACTCTGCTCACTTCTGTTTATTTTTTTCTTCAAGACCCTTCAGTCTTGTGGCTTTTGCATATCTCTTCTTAATGCTTGGAATGTTTTTCTATAGCAGATATCTTCATATTAACTTCCTCATATCCTTCAAGTCTTTTCTCAAGCATCAGTCACCTCACTGTGGTCTATCCTCACCACTAAACTTAGCATTGTAACTCCTTCCCAATTTATTCCTGATTCTCGTTGCTATATATGCACGCTGTCTCTTCCATGCAATTTACTTTACCTATTACTATTTTTATTGTTCATTGTCTTTTCTCCTGCTAGAATATAAATTCCAGAAGTACAAGGATTTTTGTCTGCATAGTTCAGTGATATATCTAAAACACCTAGAAGGTACCCAGTACATAGTAGGTACTCACTATCTACATTTTAAATAAATGAATAAATGCATGGCCCTTATTACTGTGATGGCAACTGTGATAGAGAAGGAGCGAAATAATATACACAACATAGAGACGATTTTAAATTTATATAAGAAGATTGTTCTCTGCTTAGTTTTGGGCATGTCAACTGACAGTTTCATGAAAAAGTTTTCAATACACAATACTTGTGTAAAAATAACTGTTCCTGCTTTTTTTATAATATGATTTCTACAAATTGCAGACAGGGCAATTAATAAAACTCAGAGTTTTAAAAGTCTAGTCTGTCCTAAATAAATATAGTTTCCTTTTTAAAATAAGATTATCTCAGCTGTTTGTTTCATATTCTTTTTTCTCCTGTGTAATTCAATAGTGTCAGTTCCCATAAACGTGGGGTAATTTAATAATGATTTAGCAGACAACCTGAAGAACATATAAAAATAATTTAGGTAGTAAACAATTATGTAATAGTCTAAGTATATTTTAAATTAATATACTTAAAAATATATTCAGTTAAACATTTAAAGGTAGATTTTCAAAAATAAAAAGCAGACCAGCAAAACTTTACCCAAATCATGTAGAACTTGTCTTTTTTTAAAATTAGCATTAACTAAAATGTTTCTCATTCATTCGTTTCTGAACTTTCCTTTAAACTGCAGTATCTATAGTTCCCAGCTCTTCAATAGTAGATGCGATTTTGTTTAGGTTTTACTGTTATTATTTTTATTCTCAGGGAGTAATAATAAGTACATATTACTAGTCAGGATTATACCCATAAAAGAGATATGAGTTATGATATTGATCCTAGATTTAAAAAATGTAAGTATTAACTGTTAGAAAGGTAATTTTTCTTCATCTGCCTTTCCTCCAAAGTAATGATCATTTTCCAACTTTTATCTCTATATACCAAAAAGAAATAAGGAAAATATGGGATACTGAATTGTGACAATACAACTATGTAATTGATATAACACAAAATCAAATTAAAAATGTAAATGTTCTACAATTTACAAAAATTTATCATAAAAATATTGGTTACTATTTACATAATTTGAAGGATGGGAAATGTATCTCAAGTATAAGATAAAAACCAAAAAGATGAATAACATTTAAGTATCAGGTTACTTGGTTTAAAAAATTCTATATGTCGGGGCGCCCACGTGGCTCAGTGGATTAAGCCTCTGCCTTTGGCCCAGGTCATGATCTCAGAGTCCTGAGATCGAGCCCCACATCGGGCTCTCTGCTCAGCAGGGAGCCTGCTTCCCCCTCTCTCTCTCTCTGACTGCCTCTCTGCCTACTTGTGATCTCTGTCTGTCAAATAAATAAATAAAAATTAAATAAATAAATAAATAATTTTAAAAAATTCTGTATGTCAAAATATCAAATAAAATTAAATGAAATGATAAACTATAAAATGTTTATGACTTATATGACAGAAAATAATATTCTATGTTCTCATTATATAAAAAATGCCTTCTAAATTAATAAAATTAATGATCAACTAAAGGATAATGGTGCAAAGGAAAAGAAAATAACTTACAAAAAGATATAAAATTGTTGTAACATAATAAATATTGAACCTGAGATACAAGCAAATAAATGAGCAATAAGATTCCATTTGGGTTTATCAGACCAGAAAATATTCTTATTTTTCAATAGATTCACATGATATTTTTAAGATACAAGAAAAGAAATGTCACTTTTGTAGGCCAATTTAAGAATATATTCAAAAGATGTAAAAATGTGCAAAAGCATATCTTTTAACATATCTTTTAACAAAATATTCTATTTATTTATCTTAACAAACAGAAAATCTTAAAAGGCTCTGTACATAAATAATTTTCCTGGAAGCCTACTAAAAACTAAATGTTCTTCTCAAGAAAGTAAGAAAGTTTGGCAAACTTTACATAAAGAAATAAGAAAAAAGAAGATAAAATAGATAATTGCATAATAAATAGAATTGCCATCATCTTAATCTTAAACTTGTCATTTTCAACAACCTTTTCATCTTTCCAGTGTCAAATATTTCAGTTTCTGACCATTACTTCCAAAGGTTTAAGCTCATTTGCTCTAGTATCCTAACTAAAATATTACTTCAGTTTCATTAGCACCTTCAATTTATTGTTCCTGCCATTTTTCTACTGTCCATCACTTCCTACATAGTCTTCCTTCTGTTCTTCCCAATCTTACTTTATTAATTCTTAATTCTTCAGAGTTAATATCTTAATTCTGCCTTGGTTGTGCTCATACCTTTTGGCTTCCTATATCTTTTATTTTCTTGGAGGTAGCATATCTCTGGTTAAAACCAATTTTTTAATCTCCTCCTTCCCTGTACCTGGTAGAGGGGTGTGACTAAATAAAAACCAACAAACACTGAAAATATAAATTTAAAATAAATATCATCTCACTGAAAGCTAAAAAGCTATTATGTTTTACTTCCCTACCAGATGATCTTGCTCCCTATTCAGTTGGAAAGCCAAACAGAGATGTAATAGAGAAAACTATAGTCAACCTTCCTGTGTTTCTCTTATTTTTACACAGAATACTTCACTTCTGACACCAGATGTCTGGATTTTTTCCCCATAAACTCAGCAAATCTGCAACAACAACTGGGTGTCCTATAATTTAACTCAACTCTGATACTGCCTATGAAAAGACAGTGTCAGAGTCCATAAGTTTAGGGATCAGTCACTCCACTTCGGGGCCCATTGCAAGTATTAGCTCCCCAGATCACCCACAACTTCTGTCCAACATGGCTACAAGTTGCCAGTTTCCATGACCTCCTCCCTACTGTATTTGAGTATTTGCTAGTCAAATGAAAAGTTACACAGAACAAGGTCTGGGAGAATCCCAACAGCAGGAATTGAGGTGTATTCCCTTCCCACTATGTAGACATGTTCCTCTGCCTTGGATGAACAGGCAGGTTCATTCTAACCTCATATTGTTGGAATTTTTATGGAAGCTTTTGCATGTGAGTATGATCAATTATTAATTCCTTTTTCAGTCCCTCTCCCCTATTTGAGAAGTTGGGAAGAGTAGGGTGGGGGTGAAAATTATCAAGCTTTAATTTTGTTCCCCACCTAGGAGCCATCCAGAGTTGACTCAGAGCAGAAGATGCTCCCAGTGATCTTATCACTTAGGCATTAACAAGAGTTTTAGGATCTCTGTATAAGGAACCAGGAAAGAGATCTATCTATCTATCTATCATCTACCTACCTATCTATCTATCATCTATCTATCTACCTATCTACCTATGTTTACTATTATCTCAAAAAAGTACACAACATTTTCTCTATCACATTTACCACTTGCTGTGATGATATAATATGTCTTCAGTATTTTATTATGGATGAACCATCTCTACTTCTAGCTAAGAGCAAGTCCTTTATACACATACTAGATCTTAACCTTTTTCACCTATTCAGTGACATGACCCCAGTTTGGCATTGCCTGTTTCCTGCATCATCTTTATGTGTTCTCTATAAGATTTGTCCCAACAGCAAACAAAAAGTGTCCCCATCTTAAAATAAAACAAAAGAAAAATAAGATTCTTCCTTCTTTTTTAACTCCCTAAATATCTCTAACTACCACATTTCTCTCTTCATATAAATTTCCTAAAATGGTCATCTGTATTCACTACCTGTGATGTTACTCCTATCAAATCCTCTTGAAGCCATTCCAGTGAGGCTTTTACTCTACCGTCCTACCAAAACTCTTTCTGTCTGACATCAATGATCTTCATATAACTAAATCTAGTGAATTGTGATATTTCTACCCTAATAAATATACTAAACGATGTTTTAAAAAAAAGATGACTCCTTCAACATGAAAGCATTTTCTTCCCCTGACTTCTAATATACCACACTTCCCTCATTTTCTTTTTGTCCCTGAGGCCATCCCTTCTTAGTCTTCTTTGCTGATTTTCCTTCATCTCTTTGACTTTTTGACATCAGAGTGTTCAGGATTCAACTCTCAGGTCTTATCTATTTTCTCTCTATGCACATATTCACCAGGTAGAATTATTTAGCGCATAGTTTTAAATATATTTCCAAATACCAATGACTTCCAAATTTTAAATCTTCCTCTCAACTAGATTTACATACCCAGTTTCCTACTAGACATCTCTAATTATATGGCTAATAAGTGTAACAAATTTTATATATTCCAATAATTAACCTGATACTTAACTACAATATTAACAATTATAATATTCCCATCTCAATGAGTTGCTAATTTATTATCCAGTTGTTCATGTAAAATAATTCTGTTATCAGTGATACATCTTTTTTTCTCACAATCCATATCTAGTCCTTTGGCAAATCACATTGATAGTAACTTTTTAAAAAATCCAGTATTTACCACTTTTCTTCACTTCTTTTGTTGTTACTCCTCTCCCAACCATCAATATCTATACTGGGCCTTTCTGCTTCTGTTCTTGCCCCTCTTTATCTTATCACTAACTCAGCAGCCAGAGTAGTTTTGTTAGAAATCAAAATCATACCACATATTTCCTCTGCTGCACGCCACCCAAAGGATTCCTCATCCTCTTAAAACAAATAACAAAACAAAGTACTTAAGATGGTTTGCAAAGCCCTACTCAAATACTGTTTGCTTCTTTGCTCAACATTGCCCTAGGGCTTCAGGTTTTATGACTCTTGCCCTCACCTCTGCTTCCTTGTTGTTTGTTGAACATGCTAGGAAAGCTCTCTGCCTAAGAATGCCTTCTGCCTAGAGCCTTTGGCCTCCTATTTATTATCCACATGATTTATACCTCACCTCTTCAGGCCTTGTCCAGATGTTTCCTCCTTACAGGGTCTATCCTGGCCATTCCTGCCTCATCTACAGTTACAAATTTCCTATCTTACATTTCCATCGACATTTCCTATCCTGCTGCTCTACTCTATTTTTTTAATAGAAGATAGCTCCATGTATTAATGATGGTAAGTTAGATACTCACTTGTTTTGTTTATTGTTGTCTCTCTCATCAGAATATAAGCTCCATGAGGCTGGGCTTATTTGCTGTATCCCTGTGCCAAGCACACAGTTACGTATACAATAAATACTTGTTAACCAAATTGCTGAATAAATCCAAGAATCTCTGTAAAAGTGGTGGAATATTGTTATCTCAGATAAATATTCCCTACTGTGGATTGCAGAGGTATTGCCTGATTCTTGAATGAAATTCAGATTTTTTTTCAAGGAAAAAGAAAAGGATGAACTGTAAATTTAAGCAGACAACAGTGTCTGCCAGCAAATATTGATTAAAATACTTAAAGAGTGACTTTGCATTATCTACTTTTAAATTCAATCATGTGGAAATCATGGTGTTACAGTAATTAGAAGTATATTAATGGACTTGGAGGATAATTTATAGTTCCCATAAGTAAAAGTCTGAGCTTTATGCATTTTATTGAAATCATGAATTACCATTTTAAGGGTATATTAAAAAGTATATAAAATAACTTTATATTTTAAGAACATAATAAAAACAAGTTTTATATAAATAGAGACAGGCTTTCTTATGGTGAGATGTGGCTGTAGCTGAAAAAAAGAGGTCTGTTGGTTTTGCAGGAACAAATAAATTTATTATATAAATGCTAAGTACATATTATATATTATATACTATATAATATATATAGCCTACTAAGCTCAACAAAGATTAAAAGATGCCATTGCTCATAGTATATGCCTTCAGTCTTTCACAATTTTCTGTTGAAAAAAAGATATAGAAAAATGACTATTGCAAATAACAATGAGGTTCACTAGAGAGTACAAACAGTAGAGGGGGGAAATGAATGGCAACATATTTAGGACACTTTGGGAAGAACTCTGATAATTGATCTGTCCTCAAAAGGTAGAGAGAAATTTATAAGATAGGAATCAAGATATGCTAAGTGATACATTCCATAATTAAATTATGACCATGTGATATACTGAACATTTTACTGTTCTTTATTTTAATATTTTTTTTCTGTATTAGTTTGCTAGTGCTGCCATAACCAAGTACCACAGACAACTTGTGTTGACTTAAAACAGTAGAAGGTAATTATCCTATAATTTTGAAGACTAGAATTTCAAAATCAAGCATTGACACTGTTGGTTCTTTCTTATAGTCTGTATAGGGAAGGATCTCTTCTGAGTGTTTCAGCTGGCTTGCTGATGCCCATCTTCATGTTTATATGGTGTTCTCCTTGAGTGTTTATCTTTAAATTTCATCTTTTTATAAGGACACCATTGTATTGAAATAGGTACCACTCTAATAGCCTCACCTTAATTTGAATACCTCTGTAAAGACCGTATCTCAAAATGAAGTAACACACATTCTGAGCTGCTAATATCAAGATTTTGGTGCATAAATTCTGTAGGATTCAATGCAACCCATAACACTAGCTATTAGTGAGCTCTATTAGGAGTTCCTTCAGGAGCTCTAGGGCAGGTTTGTTTGTTTGTTTGTTTAGCCTCATTATACATATTCAAAAATATTTATCAAATGTTATTGGAGTTTGTTGTGAACCTGTTCAAGAAACACAGAACCTATCTGGCACACTACAATTTGTTCTTTATAACAACAAATTAATTGGAACTCTTTGGAAATCTTGAATCAGTAATCATTTATGGCATTTACAAAACAACTCTTATTCTTTTTCATTTTTTCATTAAAAGCAAATAATAAGCATTCTTTTTACCCAGCCCTAGTGAACTGGAATTATATTACTTGTCATGTCCTTTGATATACCAACCAATTTGGAGTTCTATAAAAATAGATTTAGTGCCCATTTGTGTCTAAGTATACGGCACTTATTAACATGCTAACTATGTGTCATATTTCTTCTAATCTCTCCATAGTTTTATGTGACTTTTGAACTAAGCTTCTATCTAAGTTCTTAAATAGCAATACAATTTTCTGGATAAAACTAGAATTCTGCCTCAAACTCAGACCAGTTTCCTGAGGTCTGTTTTAAAAAGCTTTTACCAGTTTAAAACTCCCTACAAGATAAACTTTCTTCTCCTTCCTTGAAAATGTTATATCTAAAAAAATGTGAAGACAAATAACCTCTAGGAGAATCTGAGGGATATTTTCTTAAAACAACTTTTTTTTTTTTTTTAAATCAGATATTTAAATGAAGGAATTAACATTGAATGACTCTATCTCAGAAAAAAAGTAGGAAACTTGCAGACAACTTCATCTTTCTGTTGGCAACATGCTTGGGAGATGCTACCACTCTCTGACTTAATTCCTGAGTAATGAACTACACACTCTTCATTTCCAACCCTAGACTTTACCTTTGAATGACCTATGATGTTTCATACTCATTATTCTTTTTCCAAGGATTGTATTTATATTCCAGTTAGTTTGGAGTACCTGGGTGGCTCAGTCCTTAAGCCTCTGCCTTTACCTAAGGTCAAGATCCCAAGGTCCTGGGATTGAGCTCCGCATCAGGTTCCCTGCTCCCTGGGAAGCATGCTTCTTTCTCTCCCACCCTCCCTGCTTGTGTTCCCTCTCTTTGTCAAATAAAAAAAAAATCTTAAAAATAAAATAAATTCCAGTTAGTTGACACACAGCGTAATATTAGTTTCAGGTGTACAATATAGTGATTGAATACTTCCATACAGCACTCAGTATCAATGACAAGTTTATTCCTTAATCCCCATCATCGATTTCACCCATCCCCACCCACCTCCCCTCTGGTAATCATCAGTTTGTTCTCTATAGCTAAGAGTCTATTTCCTGTTTGTCTCTCTCTCTTTTTTCTTTTCTCTTTGCTCATTTGCTTTGTTTCTTAAATTCCATTTGTGAGTGAAATCATATGAAATGGGAGAAGATATTTGAAAATGACATATCTGATAAAGTATAAGTATCCAAAATATATAAAGAACTTAAAAAGCTCAACACCCAAAAAGTGGATAATCTAATTAAAATATGGGCAGAAGACATGAATAGACATTTTTCCAAAGAAGACATGCAGATGGCCAATAGACACATGAAAGGATGCTCAACATCACTGATCATCAGGGAAATGCAAATCACAACTACAATATTTCACCTCACTCCTGTCAGAATGGCTAAAATCAACAATACAAGAAACAACAGGTATTCGTGAGAATGTGGAGCAAAGGGAACCCCTTGCACTGTTGTTGGGAATCCAAACTGATGCAGCTACTCTGGAATACATGGAGATTCCTCAAAAAGTTAAAAATAGAACAACACTATGATCAAGCAATTATACTACTAGGTGTTTATTTACCCCCAAAGTATAAAAATACTAATTCAAAAGGATACATGAATGTTAAAGCAACATTATCTACAACAGCTAAATTATCAAAATAGCCCAAGTGTCCATTGACTGATAAATGGATAGAGAAGAAGTGAGATCAGTCGTAAAAAGAATGAAATCTGCCATTTGCCACAACGTGGATGAAATCAGAGTATATTATGCTAAGAGAAATAAGGCAAAGAAACATACTCATTATTCTTAAAATCACATGTTATTCCATTCAAAATCCAATTCAGATCTTTCTAGAAAACTTCAAAATGGAGAGACATAATTTAAAACTTATCTGACATATATATGAATTATTATGAATCTGACATATATATGTACATATATACATATAGATAGATAGATAGATAGATAGATACACTGAATGATTCTTAGTTTTGTGTCCATGAAGCATAAAATGAAATAATCTTCATTTCTTCAAAGTTCTTTTTTAAATTTAATTTTTTTTTTTTCAGTGATCCAAACTTCATTGTTTATGCACCACACCCAGTGCTCCATGCAATACGTGCCCTCCTTAATACCCACCACTGGGCTCACCCAACTCCCCACTCCCTTACCCTCCAAAAACCTCAGTTTGTTTCTCAGAGTCCACAGTTTCTCATGGTTTGTCTCCCCCTCTGACTTCCCCCAATTCACTTCTTCAAAGACTTTTTTTCCCTCCTGACAGATTAAAAGAATAAGTTGCTATAGAATTTTGTAGGGAAATTTAAAATCTATGAAATCTATTAATTGAGAAAGGTTTTACTTGTAACCAACATGGAGGATGAGTATGTTAAACAGACCTACAGAAAAATAATGATTTTCTGGAAAAAGATTTTCCAATGCAGTAACATACAAAAGTATCCCTTTGTCCTTCCTCTGAGACTATATTCACATTTGTTTTAGTAATCTGAGTTTTCTCATTGAAAATGAAAGAATAGGGGCGCCTGGGTGGCTCAGTGGGTTAAGCTGCTGCCTTCGGCTCAGGTCATGATCTCAGAGTCCTGGGATCGAGCCCCGCATCGGGCTCTCTGCTCTCTGGGGGAGCCTGCTTCCTCCTCTCTCTCTGCCTGCCTCTCTGCCTGCTTGTGATCTCTCTGTCAAGTAAATAAATAAAATCTTTAAAAAAAAAAAAAAAAAAAGAAAATGAAAGAATACTGGATTTAGATATTAACACTCAGTCAAGAGAGCTCCCACCAGTTCATAGGTATGTTAGAAACTCATGGAAATTTCAAAAGGAACAACAGGGCCATGTAACAACAAACGCTAATATTGTTTTAAAAATATTTTTTGAGAAATACATACAAAAAGCAAGGTATGTTTGTATATTGGGGAAAAATGTCAATAATGTATAATTTTATAAATTTATACATTGCAAACATATGCAGCATTTTTTAAAAATATGCAGCTTTTTTTTAAATATGTAGCATTTTTTTAAATTTTAAAAGATTTTTTAACAAAATCTTTTTTAAAAAGATTTTGTTAAAAAATATTTTTTAAAAGATTTTATTTATTTATTTGACAGAGAGAGAGATCACAAGTAGGCAGAGAGGCAGGCAGAGAAAGGGGGAAGCAGGCTCCCTGCTGAGCAGAGAGCCCCATGCGGGACTTGATTCCAGGACCCTGAGGTCATGACCTGAGCTGAAGGCAGAGGCTTAACCCACTGAGCCACCCAGGCACCCTGTGCAGTATTTTTTATACTTCAATCATAAACAATTTGTAGTTGAATATCAACAATAATCAATGTACTTTATTGATTATACAGAAAGTAAAGAGATCTGAAAGTTCATTCTACTACATTACATAAACGTTATTTTGAGGCATATTTTATTAGATAAAAAAAGAAACAAATGTAATTAAATTTTATACTTGTTAGTAAGGAAATAATCTGGATTTTGATTAATAACATGGTGCCACTTTGAGTTAGTTGGCTTAATTTTTATGGGGTCTCAACTTCTTTAGATTAGCCAGCTTACTGACATGGTTTGGTACCTTCAATTAGCTCTGTTCATTTATATGAACTTGTGATTAGAAGAGGCTGTCAGCCAATGTTGTAATTAGATCTTCTAAAAATAAGAGATAAGACTCCAGTTACATCTGATATTGTCAATACATGCCTGTGATAGTAATTTCTATGTAGAAGTAACATGGACATAGCTATTTTAAGCTTACTTAAAAAGTGTATGTGATGGGCGCCTGGGTGGCTCAGTTGGTTGGGCGACTGCCTTCAGCTCAGGTCATGATCGTGGAGTCCCGGGATCGAGTCCCGCATCGGGCTCCCAGCTCCACGGGGAGTCTGCTTCTCCCTCTGACCTTCTCCTCGCTCATGCTCTCTCTCACTGTCTCTCTCTCTCTCAAATAAATAAATAAAATGTTTTAAAAAAATAAAAAAAAAGTGTATGTGATGGACATCGGGGAGGGTATGTGCTATGGTGAGTGCTGTGAATTGTGTAAGACTGTTGAATCACAGACCTGTACCTCTGAAACAAATAATACTTTATATGTTAATAAGAAAACGAAGTGTATGTGAAAATAGATTTAACGATTCAAACTTGTTTCTCAGTTCCTAAATATTCAAGTCTGAATTGTGGCAAAAACGATTTTGCACAACTTTTGGTGGAAAACTTTGTAATTTTTTATATATACCAAAAGTGTTCCTCACATTTAAAATACATCAGTTATGTAAATGATTTTAATATAACATGCCTTTCTTCAAGCTGTTTTGCTTATATTAATACAATTTTTCAATCTTTTTTCTATGACAAATGTATTATATTTAGAAGCTTATTCTTTAATGCTATATTTATGAAGAATTGTAGACTCTGTACCTGCTGCTTTAATAGGAAAGATTTAATTTGTCCCAAATTATTTTAATGCCAACACCATGTATTCATTAATTGTCATGTCAAAATTTATAAATATAAGTACATATATAAAAATGTACATTTTGGGGCACCTGGGTGGCTCAGCAGGTTAAAGCCTCTGCCTTCGGTTCAGGTCATGATCCTAGGGTCCTGGGATCGAGCCCCACATTGGGCTCTCTGCTTGGCAGGGAGCCTGCTTCCTCCTCTCTCTCTGCCTGCCTCACTGCCTACTTGTGATCTCTCTCTGTCAAATAAATAAATAAAATCTTAAAAAAAAAAGTACATTTTGATAAAGAAACATGGTAAAATGTTATACATTTATAAGATTATATATTTAACATAGTCCTACATATTCAGTTACTTTATATGAAAATCCAATCCTAAGATTTCAAAAAAATAACTTTTGATTAAATATCACAGAGGTGAAGTGGTTTCCAAACTAGTTTATCTTTCTTATGATGTAAAGTGTCTTTAATGAGTGGGGTGAAATAGAAATATATTTATGAACAAACAAGGTTTAATTTATTGAATTTACTGCCCAGTACAAACAATGAATATTCTTCACAAACAGAATTAGTATTTACTTGCATTTTACTTGCAAGGTAAATTTTTTAAAAAAATCAATGCATCTCTTCTAGAAAATACTGATATTAGAACATAGAATTTTGAAAATATAACTTACTTAATAGTAATTCAATAGTTATTTAGTAGTTCATTTTTATTGTGCTTAGATTATTGTCAGCCAATACGAAAGGTTTTTACATATCTTGTCACATTTAATTCCTGGAACTTTTAATGCATACTATACAGATGAAGAATATGAATGGCTTGGTAATATTCATAAATTTCATATCTAGTATAGATAAAATTGCATTTAAGACCTAGAAAAACTAGGATTTCAAATTCAAAAATTCAAGTTTTTATTCATTTCAAACTACATTTTATAGCCTCCAGTTTATTTTATCCTTTGTGCAGGTAAGTGCCTTGGAAAAAATGATCAGCTTATATTACCAATAGTAACAGAAGTGATATTCAGCATTTTGCAGTCATTACAGCATAGACATTGCCCCCAAAAGAAGGATTTTCCCTATTAAGAATCAATATATCCTATGGTTGCCTCACAACAAAATAGCACCATTTAATTATTGCTTACCCTGTGTTACCCTGTGCTTACCCTGTGTTAATTATTGCTTACCTTGTTTAATCACAAGAAATTGTGATTAAAACAAGAGCACTTTTTCTATCTTACTTTTCTGACTTCCAAATTTTATAATTTCATAAAGTCCTCAAATTTGTATAAACTCTTCAAAGGATTTGTGAAAGAAATTTTATAACATCAATATTTTGAAGTCAAGTAATACCCAGTATATTTTATGTGTCTGGTATATTATATCACATAACCAGGGTTTTTATTATAAGTAATATTAACAATAATACCACCAACTATTGAACACATGTGGTCTCTACCTAAGTAGTTTTCATTCAGTTCTTGGAAAAAGTCAATTCATGTGCAGTCTTATCAAATTTTATAACATTAGTAAATGAAGAAAAAAGAATTGAAATAACTTAAACCATTAGCTGCTAAGTATGAGTTCAGGTGTCAGTATGAATCTAGGGCTGTCTTATTTCACACTTTTGATACTACACATGGATATCACTGCATTAAATTATACTTCCTTAGGTCATCTAGTGACCAAGAATTAACACAATATTGCCTTCAAATTATGAGAAATAATATTGTATTGCCTTCAAAATATGATAAATAATATTTTCAAAAATTAAAGTAATAAATACTTTTCTATAAAGCAGTATTAAGCCAGAAAGACTTTGGATCAAAACCTAAATCCATCACTAAAGTAATGGTATTATTTTGTACTGCTATTTACTCTCTCTAGACTCATTCTTGTACTTCTTATATTTAAAAAAAACATTAGAGGGGCACCTGGGTGGCTCAGTGGGTTGAAGCCTCTGCCTTCGGCTCAGGTCATGGGATGGAGCCCCGCATTGGGCTCTCTGCTCAGCGGGGAGCCTGCTTCCTCCTCTCTCTGCCTGCCTCTCTGCCTACTTGTGATCTCTGTCAAATAAATAAAATCTTAAAACAAACAAACAAACAAACAAAAAACATTAGATTTCTTGCTATATGGCAAATAGCACACATTTAACAAACTGCACTTAATTGCATAAGACTAGCTACTAAGAGATGCTTGAAAATGACAGTTATTATTATAATTATTAGTATTTATTATTATATTAGATAAAACTTTTATATCAGATACCACAGCCATATCCAGAAGCACACTGAATAAGGAGTAGTTTGCCCCTTTCTACCAGTATTATGTGGAGATGTTTCTTTTCAGATTTAGATCCTTAGATTTCCTAAGAGGTATGCAATCCCCACCACAGTGCATTATCTCCTAGGAAACATTATATCAACAAAACTTCCCTGACACTTTTTCTCTTAGAATCTTTGCTGTGGGTTAATCAGATAAATCAGTCCCTGCTAATGTATTAAGGAGGTAAGTCATTATCCCTTATGCAGATATTATCTCTACTGAGAGAATAATAATATCTAATTACATATGGAGTCATTCCAAAAAGTGGAGTGTCAGGTTTTGGGATATTTTAAGAAGAGAAAACTTTTGTATTCACTGGCTTTTAATCCTCAAAATGGGCCAGAGAAAAGTATTACCTATGAATAGATAATCCTGGACTGAGCATCACAAGTCTCATCTATACTGGCTCTGTTATGTGGTTGACTTTGAGTATAACACTTAACCCCATTCCTCTCAGTTTCATTCTTGTTAAAAGTGAGATCTGAGCAAAATTATTAGTAAAATATTTTATGTGTTCATTTCATTCATTTTTAAGCAAATATTTAATTGTAGCTAACATGGCATAGAACTTCCATTTGCTTTTGTTTTGTCATGAGGACTTGGCAATGATCAAGATAGATAAGATTCCTGCTTTTCTTAAAATTCCATTCTAGTGAGGAAAAGCAGACTATATATATTTTTTAAAATATATGTTTTAAAATATATCGTTTTAAAGAAAAACATTGGTGTAAAAGTAAATAATGCCATGTAAGTTATTCAAATATGATTGTGTGATTAAAAAAATTCAAACTACTAATTGGCTATTAAATATTGGATAGTCAGAGAAGGCCTTCTCAGAGAACAACATTAAAACTGAGATCTGACCAACACGGAGGAAGCAAACCCACATGCCAAGATCAGAGGAAGGAAAGTTGGATGAAGTAGAACAACCAAAACAACCAGAGCTAAGTAAGATTTTAAGATAGGTGTGAGCTTGTGTGTTTGACTAGGAAGTCCTGAGGGGCATCTGAATGGAGTAGTTCCCTCAGGCCATAATCTCAGGGTTGGGAAATGAAGTCCCTCTTCAGCTTTGTGCTGGGGGTGGGGCCTTCTTAAATTTCTCTCTCTCCTCCCTCTGCTCCTCCCCCTTCACGTTCCCAAACTCTCTCTTTCCTTTGTGCCCGCGTGCTTGCGCTCGCTCTCTCTCTCTCAAACAAACAAACAAAAAACAGAGTAGAAAGGCTTGAGGGTTTGAGCAAAGGGTGAGAAGTTAGATGAAGCTGGAGTGGTAAAGCAATGCCAGGTCATGTAGAGCACTGACAGTCATGGCAAAGTGATTTATCTATCTCTACTTTGTGGTTCATGGCCTGAAGTGTATTGCTGAGGAGGATGACATAATCTGATAAGTGGTGCTAAAATTGAGTATGCATTGAATATGGATTGTGAGAATAGAAAAAGGGGACAAGAAGTAGAACTGGGGGTTATTGCATCAATGTAGAATTATGAGGGGTTGGGATAAGCATTTAAGCAGGGATTTAGAGAATTCAACAATATGGAATCTTTGAAATACAAACATCAAGAAAGATAGCACCCTTATCTTCCTATGTTTCTGGGAGGGTAAGAGCCTATCTTTGATAAGCACTAATTAATAAACACAGATGCCCAAACCATATTGACCAACTTCCCACCAACTTCTTCCAGTACCTTTCCACTAGCTCATCCAAGGGCTCAAAACCTCTCTCACCATTTGTTTCAATAGAGTTGAGTTCATTCTCTCTCCTCTATTCTAATAGTCTTGAATAAAGTCTTACATACCCATAAAACTGGCCCAGTGCAGTTTTTCTCTTACAATAATTAAGATGAAAAATTTCACTCTTGTCTTGAATGAGTGTGGATGTTTTATTTAAAAATGCTTAAGATTAAAAAAATAAAAATGCTTAAGATTATTATAAAAAATGATTCTTTTTATATATGTAGGTCTATTTTACTCATATTTAACTCTTTTTGCTTACATTATATGGAGTTTTACACTTTGCTTTTTGTTGTTGCTGTTTTGTCCATGAACATAATATTTCTGGGTAATTTAGAGCCTCTGTGTTTGAATTTTATTTTCTTAAGATTTTTAGAAAAATCATTTTAAAGTCTTAATTTTAAATATGTATGTCTGTGTTATTGAATAAAATATCAGAAAGCATTTTCTTATTTCTTTGTACTCTCCTATAAAAATAAGCTATTTTTATCATTCTTTACTTCTTTTTTACCTTTTATTCTCAAACTCTTTTTTTCCACTTCGTCCTCATTGCTAAATGCTGGGAGTCCCAGGGATCTGTTCGGGGTTGTCTTTCCTGTCTGCAAAACCCCCAGTCATTCATCCCTATGTAACCTCTTTCAGTCTCATGGATTTATGTAACATCTATATGCTAAGAACTTCACATGTATATATCTTCAACACAGATCTTCACCATGAACTTCCCATTTGCACACATTACTATCTTTGGAAAGCATTGACATCCCAAACTTAGTACCTCTAACTCTGAACTCTGTTTCTCTAAGATCTCATGCTCTCCTTACCAGCCTTCATCATGTTTTTCAAGATTTTATATCTGATTTTCCTGATAAGCACCATTCTGGTAATAGCCCAGCACTGTTTGGGGAGAAAGATTGACTTCAAATTGTGTTATTAGGAGATAGAAAGAATGAATAGAAATATAACAAATTTACTCCAGATATTCCCCACACTGGGACAACCCTGAGACCTTAGGGATCCATGTACTCCAGACACAAAAGAAATCACTGTATATCCACTAATTCTGCATAGTACTATAAATAATATATTAACCTTAAGTTCATACACAATTTAGGAAGCATTAAGTAGCAATTTGCTTTCATTTCTCTCTCTCTCTCTCTCTCTCTCTCTCTCTGTTTTTAGTGTTCCATGATTCATTATTTGCATATTAACACCCAGTGCTTGTTGCAATATGTTCCCATCACTGAGCTAACCTATCTCCCCCCACCCCTGAAACCCTCAGTTTGTTTCTTGGAGTCCATGGTCTCTCATGCTTCATCTCCCCCTTTGATTACCCACCTTCAGTTTTCCCTTCCTTCTCCTAATACCTCTGTGGTATTCCTTATGTTCCACATATGAGTGAAACCGTATGATAATTGTCTTTCTCTGCTTGACTTATTTCATTTAGCATAATCCCCTCCAGTTCCATCAGTGTTGATGTAAATGGTGGGTATTCATCTTTTCTGATGGCTGAGTAATATTCCATTTCATATAGGAACCACATCTTCTTTATCCATTCATCTGTTGAAAGGCATCTCAGCTCCTTCCACAGTTTGGCTATTGTGGACATTGCTGCTATGAACATTGAGGAGCACATGGCTCTTCTTTTCATTACATCTGTATCTTTGGGGTAAATACACAGTAGTGCAATTGCTGGGTCATAGGGTACCTCTATTTTTAACTTTTTGAGGAACCTCCATACTGTTTTCCAAAGTGGTTGTACCAACTTGCGCTCCTACTAATAGTATAAAAATGTTCCACTTTCTCCACGTCCTCTCCAACGTTTCTTGTTTCCTGCCATGTTAATTTTTGCCATTCTAACTGGTTTAAGGTGATATTTCAATATGGTTTTGACTTGAATTTCCCTGATGGCTAATGATGTTGAACATTTTTTCATATGTCTGTTAGCCATTTGTATGTCTGCTTTGGAAAAGTGTCTGTTCATATCTTGTGCCCATTTTTTGACTGGATTATTTGTTTTTTGGGTGCTAACTTTGAGAAATTCTTTATAGATCTTGGATACCAGCCCTTTATCTGTAATGTCATTTACAAATATCTTGTCCCATTTTGTTAGTTGTCTTTTGGTTTTGTTGACTGTTTCCTTTGCTGTGCAGAAGCTTTTTATCTTGAAGTCCCAGAAGTTCATTTTTGCTTTTGTTTACCTTGCCTTTGGAGGTGTGTCTTGAAAGAAGTTGCTGTTGTCGATGTCAAATAAGTTACTGTTTATGTTCTTCTCTAGGATTTTGATGAGTTCCTGTCCATATTGACGTCTTTCACCCACTTAGAGTTTATCTTTTTGTATGGTGTAAGTGAAATGGTCGAGTTTCATTCTTCTGTATAGAGCTGTCCAATTTTCTCAGCACCATTTATTGAAGAGACTATCTTTTTTCCATTGGATAATTTTTTCCTGATTTGTTGAAGATTAGCTGACCATAGAGTTGAGGATCCAGATCTGGGCTCGCTATTCTGTTCCATTGATCTATGTGTCTCGTTTTGTGCCAATACCATGCTGTCTTGGTGATAACAGCTTTGTAATATAGCTTGAATACAGACAATATGATGTCCCCAGCTTTGTTTTTCTTTTTTAACATTTCCTTGGTGATTCAGGGTCTTTTCTGGTTCTAAAATTATAGGATTGTTTGTTCCAGCTCTTTGAAAAATGCCATTGGTATTTTGATCAGAATGGCATTGATAGCATAGATTGCTCTGGGCAGCATGGACATTTTGACAATGTTTGTTCTTCCAATCCATGAACATGGAACATTTTTTCATCTTTTGGTGTCTATTCTATTCTTTCATAAGTATTCTATAGTTTCTAGAGTATAGATCCTTTACGTGTTGGGTTTGGTTTATTGCTAGGAATCTTATGGTTTTTGGTGCTATTGTAAATTGAATCAATTCCCTAATTTCTCTTTCTTCAGTTACATTGTCAGTGTATATAGTAAAGCAACTGATTTCTGTTCACTGATTTTGTATCCTGCCATGTTACTGAATTGCTCTATGAGTTTTAGTAATTTGGGGGTGGAGTCTTTTGGGTTTTCCACATATAGTATCATGCCACTTTCAAAGAGAGAGAGTTTGACTTCTTCTTTGCCAATTTGAATACCTTTTATTTCTTTTTGTTGTCTGATTGCTGACTAGGACTTCTAGTACTATGTTGAACAGTAGTGATCTTCAAACCAGGCAAAGACCCCACTGAAAAGGAGAATTACAGACCAATATTCCTGATGAATATGGATGCCAAAATTCTCAACAAGATCCTAGCCAATAGGATCTAACAGTACATTAAAAGAATTATCCATCATGACCAGGTGGGGTTTATTCCTGGGATGCAAGGATGGTTCAACATTCGCAAATCAATCAATGTGGTAGAACACATCAATAAAAGAAAAAAGACAAGAGCCATGTGATCCTCTCAACTGATGCAGAAAAAAATATTTCACTCTAGCCACTATTGTTTTCATTTCTCTTATTTATCAAAATCAATGCCTAATCTGTTCTTGAGTAGTAAAATATTTAAATGACTGTTTTAAGTTTCAACTGTGAAAATATGTTTAAATATGTTAAACACTAAGCAAAATCCTAAATATATTGTGTATATAAACATTTTATATTTATTTCATAGATATTCACATATCCATTATGACAAATTAATTTGACTACAGTCATTATTTGTATGTCTCACTATCAGTGTTGACTATATGGTCATATTTTTTTAGAACTTGGTCTCGTTACAGCCCATATTCCTCATGCTGTTAAGTAGGTAATATTTTGGCAATTTCATACACAAGTAATTAATCTTGTGATGTATTTTTACTTCTATCTGTAAGATTACCTCATTCTATTTCTCTGGAAATATGTAGGAAAAAGATGACAAAATTGAGATGATTTTGTTTTAGATATTTTATTTATTTTATACATATATTCATATTTTCTTTATTGATTAACAAGCAAATCCATATTGCATGAGATGCAATAAGTGAAGGATCTTTCTCCCATACCTATCCTTACCTCACCCAACTCTCCTATGCATAGAAAACAATTATTTATAATTCTTCCACTGGTATTTCAAGAATATACAAGGCTAGATATACTATAAATATATTACAGATTTATTGCATTATATATTTATTTATTCTTAAGTACATATTAAAAACATACAAATAGGTAGAAACTATAATATATATATTTCTCCTCTTGATACAAATATTAGAAAGCTAACATACTATATACACAAATCTGTGTCTTACTTTTTGAATTTAATATTACATGGTGGAAATAATTTTATGTTAGTTTTAATATCTATTGTATTTTTAAATTTGAAACACTATTCTTTGGTACAGATATGTCTTATTTAATAACTAGGTCATTAGTAATTATTTAGCTTATTTCAATTAATTTTCTCTTATAAACAAAACAAAATGAATAAATTGAATGTGGAAGATTTCTAACAAGTGTAATGTATCTTCAGAATAAATTTATAGAAATGGAAATGGTAATGTGAAGTGTAGTTTAACTTTTAATTTTGTTTATATTACTTAAAATAATGATATGGAATTTCACTTGAAACTTGAATTTAAAAAATGATTTGCTATACCAAATGTGCTCCACAGCTGAAGTAATTATATATTTCAAAATACTACTCTTGAAATTTTACTTTGAATCATAAATTATTAGGTATTGCAAGAAATATTTGCTTTGCCAGGCTTAGAAACATACTGTGCAGATCATTTGAAAATATGGTTAAATACTACAAAATTCTGTCCAAACATAAATAAAATCAATGTTACTCATTAACTTAACAAAGCTAAATAGTATATATCTAAATAATTATCTGAGCTATATTCTACAAAATTGAGATGAGATTGAAATACTTTCAAATATTTCATTAGGTACCTAACTTCATTCTGAAGAGAAAGGAAATAACTTTGTTTTCAAGTGACTTCTGAAATGAAACACAAAATCTGTTATTTCAATATCATAGTCATTTTCTGAAGACCTAATGATAATGAGGTCGTTTATGATTTTTATCCAAATAAAACTATGTGGTCTAGTTATTCTTTCTAAGCCTGCAGCATAATAAAGAACTTTAATGTTCCATCAAAGGCAATGGACAGTAGATATGAAGTGATGGTCCACCCTTGCAAAGAAATGTCTCTTTAGATGATGTCTTAGAAAGAATCAAAGGAAATTGCAATAGGAAAACATTCAGACAAATATCTGGGAGATGTGTTATGTGGAATAACTGTGTAACACACTTGTGATGATAATTTTGGAAAATTATTACTGAAAGCAAATATTCAGAGATTGTTTGATCAAACTTCTCTCTATGAAAATCAGTTTGTTGAACTCACTATCTTCTGAAAAGGAAATGCTGCTTTTGACTCTAAAAGATAAATCGTTATGTCTCTAATTAAATTGCCAAAGTGTTGTCTATGACTTGCCTTTGCTTCCCCTTTAATTTGTTTTAAAGAAATTGTTTTATTGATATAAAATGTTCCCACTGATATATGTGGATGTGGTAACAAGAAAGAAAAAGTTTAAATGATCTAATAATAAATAAACAGATTTTAATTTTGTCACGGAAGATGCAGTGCAGTACAGTTAATAGTAAATCCACTATAACCCTATTTTTTAAATATTTTTTTTCAGTGTTCCAAAATTCATTGTTTATGCACCACGCCCAGTGCTCCATGCAAAACATGCCTTCCATAATACCTGCCACAACCCCCTTCCCTCCCAAACCCTCAGTTTGTATCTCAGAGTCCGCAGTCTCTCATGGTTTGTCTCCCCCTAAATTTGCCCCCACTCACTTCCCTCCATCTCCCAATGTCTTCCGTTTTATTCCTTATGCTCCACAAGTAAGTGAAACCATCTGATAATTGACTCTCTCTGCTTGACTTGATTTCACTCAGCATAATCTCTATAACCCTATTTTTAATTTTTGGCTGAGCAACCACAGTTGAATATAAAATCATTAGTTGTTCATATTCCATAGATACAGAAATATGAAAAATAATATTGAGAAGAGCATTATTTTGTTGTTGTTTTAAACTTCTCATTTAGAAATGATTGGTTTCAATCTTAAGAGGAATTTCAGAAATCATACAAAGGATATCTATATACCCATTATTTATAATCACAAATTAATTGTTAACATTTCCCTCCATATGTGTGCTCTTTCTTCCACTCTCTCACCCTTATATATATAATTTTACAAATAACTGTACTTTTTTAAAAAAAGATTTTATTTATTTATTTGACAAAGAGAGATCACATGTAGGCAGAGAGGCAGGCAGAGAGAGAAAGGGGGAAGCAGGTTCCCAGCTGAGCAGAAAGCCCGATGCAGGGCTCGATCACAGGACCCCGAGATGACCCCGATCCTCATGACCTGAGCCGAAGGCAGAGCCCAACCCACTGAGCCACCCAGGTGCCACACAAACAACTATACTTACCATTATTTTTTCTCATTTGACAATAAATAGCAGACAAGGGTTATTCTGTTATTGAATTATCTTTTTCATAGACCAGATGTTTTATCAAACAAGATGTGGTGTGGTGGTTAGCCAAAAGAAAATATAAACAGTATTAAACCACAGGTAATGGAAAGGTCCCCATTTGGGGGATATTACTCTCCATGCCATAAATCAATCTCTGGCAATTTCTGTCATTGGCACAAGACTAGGCTGCAGAGTTGTTTTTGTAGTTTAGATAGTATTTTAAACAAATATTACCCCTGGAACAAATGCTTAATAAAAGATCGATTTGATTATTAGTGAATCAGAGTTTTATGCTAAATTTCTTGCTGACATGTGAGTAAATTAGAATTAACTTGGGTTTAAGAATGAAAAACAACAACCTTGAAACTACAATGTATTGAATGAAGGAAAATGGTATGTGCAAGTGTAAAAAACTTTATGAAGATCTAGTGACAATGAGCTGTTTATGATTTTTATCCAAATAAAGCTATAAGATCTAATTTTTCTAGTTTTACATAAAATTATGTTAAATTTCTGAAGTTTGGGAAACTTAAAATGATCCTTACTATAGAGTTCTAGATAGATGCTTCTTTACTTACTTTTTTCTGGTGATTTGGATTTGATTTTATGTCAGCTGGATATTCATAGTGTTTACCCATTTTCATTCAAATTGCATATAATTTTTTTGTTGGTTTGGAAGAACAATGTGTGTAACATATGTATAACTTTTAGCCATGTGTATTGGAATTTTCTTACAGCTCCCATTTGCCCAGCGGCTTTAATATATGTTTGCTAGAATGTTTTTCATAGCTAAATGTTTACTTTTTAAAATTTATAAATTTCTGGTCTAAATTAAATATGCCTTCTCATTTGGTTATTTGTGTAGATTTCCTTTTAAAATATTTGTTTTTGCTTTTATCATTTTAAGACTTTAATCCATACAAAATATATATTAGATATAAGAAGGTTGTACTTTTCTTTAGTAGTTATTTCAGCACCATTAAAAATACATTATTTCTTATCAATAGCTATGTAACTACTCTTTGGAATAATACATTAAACTCACTACAGTCTTTTATAAATTTGAACTTATATTGAAACAAACTATCTAAACCATACTTCTCCTCCTTCATCTTTTAATATATCTAAATACATATATAATATACATATTAATATATTTAATATATTTAAATATATCATTTTCTGCTTAATCTTAAAAGTGTTTAAACCAATTCCAAAACAAATTCTGTAGGGATAATAATTGAATTTATTAAAATAGTATGTCTTCTCATGCAATAATATATTATTTTTTACATTCATTCAAATGTTTATACTTCAAAAACATAATTTTGATTATCTCTCTTGTTAAGTTTACTCCTAAAGATTTTATATTTTTGTTGAAATTTTGAATAAAATATTTTCTGTTTCACTTCAGATGTTTATAAGTTGAATAAGTTTGGATTTTGAACTTTCCTTCATATCTAGCAGTCCCATCAACTTCTTTTATTTTAACACTTAACAAGTTTTTCTTAACATATATAATCAAGTCATGGGTAAAAGTACCATATTTTCTAATATATATGCAAATTGTTTAATTTAATTTTCTCACTGCATTGAGTACTCCTAGTATTAAGTAATGATAGTGAACCCAAATTGTGGAACAGGCTGCACAGCAATGCTGGATCTCTGACACCATGTTCAATGTCAGTACCATAAAGACAAAAAGATTGAAGAATTCTTATAGATTAAAGTGATGGATGCATTATCTGAATTGAATAAATAACAGAAAATATTTCTATAGAAGATATTATCGGAAAATATGGCAACATTTAAACATAGATTGTCACATAATATTGTAGTAACTTCCTTTTATTTTACTTATAAGTATATAAATATAGAGAATGATAAAGCAAAAGTAGCAAAATGTGGACAAATGGTGAATCTAGATGAGCGTTATATGGAAATTCTTTGTAATGATCTTGTAATTTTTCTGAAGTATAGAATTATACTTAAAATAAAACTATGAAAATAATGGCGAGACTCAGAAATCTCTGTTTACTTTCTGAACTAGTTGAATTTGTTTTCATGCATTTGCATTTAATAAAATATTTGTTGTAAGTTTTGTTAATTATAAAAATTTTATTATGAATATTTGTTGAATTTTTTTAAAGATTTTATTTATTTATTTATTTGACAGACAGAGATCACAAGTAGGCAGGGAAGCAGGCAGAGAGAGAGGAGGAGGCAGGCTCCCCGCTGAGCAGAGAGCCCGAATGCTAGGCCAGATCCCAAGACCCTGGGATCATGACCTGAGCCAAAAGCAGAGGCTTTAACCCACTGAGCCACCCAGGTGCCCCTACTTGTTGAATTTTACAGAATTTTTTCTACAGGCATTATTGAATGACTCCCAAGATGTGTTGGATTATGTTAATAGACTTTCTGATACTAAGCCACACTTGCTTTCCTAGAATAACCAATAATTCCTAGAATAATTAAGAAATATATTTATTAATTAAGAAATATAATTATCTATCTATCTATACACACACACACACACACACACATACACATATACACATACACATAGAAAAAAAGTTGAATATTTGAATAGACTGGGTGCCTTAGAATAATTTAAAAATATAACTTCCAAAAATATATATGTAGCTCTCAGTATTACATTAGGATTAAACGGGTTCACTATTTCATTTAACTTAAAAAAATAGATTATTCTATGCCATTAAAACTGTGTTTTCAGTTGTGAAAGAGGAAAGTGCCTTCTCCATTTGAGATACTAAATATAGGAAATAAATATCAAATAAATAAACAAACAAGCAAGAAATACCTATTGGGAAAACACATCAAAATCTTTGTTGACATGGATATAGGAATAAAAGATTTGGAGAGTCCACGCTGTCTGCTGGTTTCTTTGTCACCTAGGGTTTGTGCAGTGGGCCCATGATAGCAGAGGTTATATCAGGGGAACTGGTCAGCTGCCCATGGAGGTTCCCTACATTTGCATATATCTTAAAGAAGCTGAATAGAAGACTTTATATGTTTATGAATATCTTCATTTGGCAGGTGTGGAAGGATGTCCAAGGAGGGAATGTGACCTGTCAAAATTCCTCTCCCACAGTAGGTACTTGAGGCTGTTCTGAAGCATTCCTTGTGCATACAGAAAAATCATCTGCTTGTTCACTGAATGTAAATAAAATCTAGATGCTGAAGTTCTCTCAAAATGTTCTAATACATTGTTGCAAAAAGAAGGAGTCAAGATGGCGGAGAAGTAGCAGGCTGAGACTACTTCAGGTAGCGGGAGATCAGCTAGATAGCTTATCTAAAGATTGCAAACACCTACAAATCCAACGGGAGATCGAAGAGAAGAAGAACAGCAACTCTAGAAACAGAAAATCAACCACTTTCTGAAAGGTAGGACTGGCGGAGAAGTGAATCCAAAGCGACGGGAAGATAGACCGCGGGGGGAGGGGCCGGCTCCCGGCAAGCGGCGGAGCAACGGAGCACAAAATCGGGACTTTTAAAAGTCTGTTCCGCTGAGGGACATCGCTCCAGAGGCTTAACCGGGGTGAAGCCCACGCAGGGTCAGCGTGGCCTCAGGTCCCGCAGGGTCACATGAAGGATCGGGGGCGTCTGAGTGTCGCAGAGCTTACAGGTATTAGAACAGGGAAGCCGGCTACAGAGACAGAGCCGAGGAGTGACTCTCAGCTCGGGGTTACCTTGAACCGGTCGCAGGCTCGGTTAGCTCGGAGCGCGGCCGGAGGCAGGGTGACGGGAGTAAATCGGCGCTGTTCTCTGAGGGCGCACTGAGGAGTGGGGCCCCGGGCTCTCGGCTCCTCCGGGCCGGAGACTGGGAGGCCGCCATCTTCATTCCCGCCCGCCGGAACTCTACGGAAAGCGCTCAGGTAACAAAAGCTCCCGAAAGCAAACCCGAGCGGATTACTCAGACCGGCCCCTGGTAAGGGCGGTGCAACTCCGCCTGGGGCAAAGACACTTGAGAATCACTACAACAGGCCCCTCCCCCAGAAGATCAACAAGAAGCCCAGCCAGGATCAAGTTCACCTACCAAGGAGGACAGTTTCAATACCAAGGAGAGCAGCGTAATTCCAAAGGAGGAGAAAGCAAAGCACGGAACTCATGGCTTTCTCCCCATGATTCTTTAGCCTTGCAGTTAATTTAATTTTTTTCTTTTTCAATTTATTTTTCTTCTTCTGCTAAATTTTTTTAACTTTTACCCTTTTCTTTTTTAACGTTTTTTAACTAGTTTATCTAATATATATATATTTTTTTCCTTTTTATATATTTTTCTTTATTGGTTTTCTTTTTTTAATTGTTTCTTCCTTTTTTTTTCTTCTTCTTTTTTTTTTTTTCTTTTTCTTCTTTCTGAACCTCTTTTTATCCCCTTTCTCCCCCTCATGATTTGGGATCTCTTCTGATTTGGCTAAAGCATATTTTCCTGGGGTTGTTGCCACCCTTTTAGTATTTTACTTGCTCCTTCATCTATCTACTCTTATCTGGACAAAATGAGAAGGTGGAAAAATTCACCACAAAAAAAAGAACTAGAGGCAGTACCAAAGTCTAGGGACCTAATCAATACAGACGTTGGTAATATGTCAGATCTAGAGTTCAGAATGACGATTCTCAAGGTTCTAGCCGGGCTTGAAAAAGGCATGGAAGATATTAGAGAAACCCTCTCCGGAGATATAAAAGCCCTCTCTGGAGAAATAAAAGAACTAAAATCTAACCAAGTTGAAATCAAAAAAGCTATTAATGAGGTGCAATCAAAAATGGAGGCTCTCACTGCTAGGATAAATGAGGCAGAAGAAAGAATTAGCGATATAGAAGACCAAATGACAGAGAATAAAGAAGCTGAGCAAAAGAGGGACAAACAGCTACTGGACCATGAGGGGAGAATTCGAGAGATAAGTGAAACCATAAGACGAAACAACATTAGAATAATTGGGATTCCAGAAGAAGAGGAAACAGAGAGGGGAGCAGAAGGTATATTGGAGAGAATTATTGGAGAGAATTTCCCCAATATGGCAAAGGGAACAAGCATCAAAATCCAGGAGATTCAGAGAACCCCCCTCAAAATCAATAAGAATAGGTCCACACCCCGTCACCTAATAGTAAAATTTATAAGTCTTAGTGACAAAGAGAAGATCCTGAAAGCAGCCCGGGAAAAGAAGTCTGTAACATACAATGGTAAAATATTAGATTGGCAGCAGACTTATCCACAGAGACCTGGCAGGCCAGAAAGAGCTGGCATGATATAGTCAGAGTACTAAACGAGAAAAACATGCAGCCAAGAATACTATATCCAGCTAGGCTATCATTGAAAATAGAAGGAGAGATTAAAAGCTTCCAGGACAAACAAAAACTGAAAGAATTTGCAAATACCAAACCGGCTCTACAGGAAATATTGAAAGGGGTCCTCTAAGCAAAGAGAGACCCTAAAAGTAGTAGATCAGAAAGGAACAGACACAATATACAATAACAGTCACCTTACAGGCAATACAATGACACTAAATTCATATCTCTCAATACTTACCCTGAATGTGAATGGGCTAAATGCCCCAAATCAAAAGACACAGGGTATCAGAATGGATAAAAAAACAAAACCCACCTATAAGTTGCCTACAAGAAACTCATCTTAAACCCGAAGACACCTCCAGATTTAAAGTGAGGGGGTGGAAAAGAATTTACCATGCTAATGGACATCAGAAGAAAGCAGGAGTGGCAATCCTTATATCAGATCAATTAGATTTTAAGCCAAAGACTATAATAAGAGATGAGGAAGGACACTATATCATACTCAAAGGAACTGTCCAACAAGAAGATCTAACAATTTTAAATATCTATGCCCCTAACATGGGAGCAGCCAACTATATAAACCAATTAATAACAAAATCAAAGAAACACATCGACAATAATACAATAATCGTAGGGGACTTTAACACTCCCCTCACTGAAATGGACAGATCATCCAAGCAAAAGATCAACAAGGAAATCAAGGCCTTAAATGACACACTGGACCAGATGGACATCACAGATATATTCAGAACATTTCATCCCAAAGCAACAGAATACACATTCTTCTCTAGTGCACATGGAACATTCTCCAGAATAGATCACATTCTTGGTCCTAAATCAGGTCTCAACCGTTATCAAAAGATTGGAATCATTCCCTGCATATTTTCAGACCACAATGCTCTGAAGCTAGAACTCAATCACAAGAGGAAATTTGGAAAGAACCCAAATACATGGAGACTAAACAGCATCCTTCTAAAGAATGAATGGGTCAACCAGGAAATTAAAGAAGAATTGAAAAAATTCATGGAAACAAATGATAATGAAAACACAACGGTTCAAAATCTGTGGGACACAACAAAGGCAGTCCTGAGAGGAAAATATATAGCGGTACAAGCCTTTCTCAAGAAACAAGAAAGGTCTCAGGTACACAACCTAACCCTACACCTAAAAGAGCTAGAGAAAGAACAAGAAAGAAACCCTAAACCCAGCAGGAGAAGAGAAATCATAAAGATCAGAGCAGAAATCAATGAAATAGAAACCAAAAAAACAATAGAACAAATCAACGAAACGAGGAGCTGGTTCTTTGAAAGAATTAATAAGATCGATAAACCCCTGGCCAGACTTATCAAAAAGAAAAGAGAAAGGACCCAAATAAATAAAATCATGAATGAAAGAGGAGAGATCACAACGAACACCAAAGAAATACAGACAATTATAAGAACATACTATGAGCAACTCTATGCCAACAAACTTGACAATCTGGAAGAAATGGATGCATTCCTAGAGACATATAAACTACCACAACTGAACCAGGAAGAAATAGAAAGCCTGAACAGACCCATAACCAGTAAGGAGATTGAAACAGTCATCAAAAATCTCCAAACAAACAAAAGCCCAGGGCCAGATGGCTTCCCGGGGGAATTCTACCAAACATTTAAAGAAGAACTAATTCCTATTCTCCTGAAACTGTTCCAAAAAATAGAAATGGAACGGAAACTTCCAAACTCATTTTATGAGGCCAGCATCACCTTGATCCCAAAACCAGACAAGGATCCCATCAAAAAAGAGAACTACAGACCAATATCCTTGATGAACACAGATGCAAAAATTCTCGCCAAAATACTAGCCAATAGGATTCAACAGTACATTAAAACGATTATTCACCACGACCAAGTGGGATTTATTCAAGGGCTGCAAGGCTGGTTCAACATCCGCAAATCAATCAATGTGATACAACACATTAATAAAAGAAAGAACAAGAACCATATGATACTCTCCATAGATGCTGAAAAAGCATTTGACAAATCCAGCATCCCTTCCTGATCAAAACTCTTCAAAGTGTAGGGATAGAGGGCACATACCTCAATATTATCAAAGCCATCTATGAAAAACCCACCGCAAATATCATTCTCAATGGAGAAAAACTGAAAGCTTTTCCGCTCAGGTCAGGAACACGGCAGGGATGTCCGTTATCACCACTGCTATTCAACATAGTACTAGAAGTCCTAGCCTCAGCAATCAGACAACAAAAGGAAATTAAAGGCATCCAAATCGGCAAAGAAGAAGTCAAACTATCACTCTTCGCAGATGATATGATACTCTATGTGGAAAACCCAAAAGACTCCACTCCAAAACTGCTAGAACTTGTACAGGAATTCAGTAAAGTGTCAGGATATAAAATCAATGCCCAGAAATCAGTTGCATTTCTCTACACCAACAACAAGACAGAAGAAAGAGACATTAAGGAGTCCATCCCATTTACAATTGCACCCAAAACTATAAGATACCTAGGAATAAATCTAACCAAAGAGACTAAGAATCTATACACAGAAAACTATAAAGTACTCATGAAAGAAATTGAGGAAGACACAAAGAAATGGAAAAATGTTCCATGCTCCTGGATTGGAAGAATAAATATTGTGAAAATGTCTATGCTACCTAAAGCAATCTACACACTTAATGCAATTCCTATCAAAGTACCATCCATTTTTTTCAAAGAAATGGAACAAATAATCCTAAAATTTATATGGAGCCAGAAAAGACCTCGAATAGCCAAAGCAATACTGAAAAAGAAAGCCAAAGTTGGTGGCATCACAATTCCGGACTTCAAGCTCTATTACAAAGCTGTCATCATCAAGACAGCATGGCACTGGCACAAAAACAGACACATAGATCAATGGAACAGAATAGAGAGCCCAGAAATAGACCCTCAACTGTATGGTCAACTAATCTTCGACAAAGCAGGAAAGAATATCCAATGGAAAAAAGACAGCCTCTTCAACAAATGGTGTTGGGAGAATTGGACAGCCACATGCAGAAAAATGAAATTGGACCATTTCCTTACACCACACACGAAAATAGACTCAAAATGGATGAAGGACCTCAATGTGAGAAAGGAATCCATCAAAATCCTTGAGGAGAACACAGGCAGCAACCTCTTCGACCTCAGCCGCAGCAACATCTTCCTAGGAACATCGCCAAAGGCAAGGGAAGCAAGGGCAAAAATGAACTATTGGGATTTCATCAAGATCAAAAGCTTTTGCACAGCAAAGGAAACAGTTAACAAAACCAAAAGACAACTGACAGAATGGGAGAAGATATTTGCAAACGACATATCGGATAAAGGGCTAGTGTCCAAAATCTATAAAGAACTTAGCAAACTCAACACCCAAAGAAAAAATAATCCAATCAAGAAATGGGCAGAGGACATGAACAGACATTTCTGCAAAGAAGACATCCAGATGGCCAACAGACACATGAAAAAGTGCTCCACATCACTCGGCATCAGGGAAATACAAATCAAAACCATAATGAGATACCACCTCACACCAGTCAGAATGGCTAAAATTAACAAGTCAGGAAATGACAGATGCTGGCGAGGATGCGGAGAAAGGGGAACCCTCCTACACTGTTGGTGGGAATGCAAGCTGGTGCAGCCACTCTGGAAAACAGCATGGAGGTTCCTCAAAATGTTGAAAAGAGAACTACCCTATGACCCAGCAATTGCACTGCTGGGTATTTACCCTAAAGATACAAACGTAGTGATCCGAAGGGGCACGTGCACCCGAATGTTTATAGCAGCAATGTCTACAATAGCCAAACTATGGAAAGAACCTAGATGTCCATCAACAGATGAATGGATAAAGAAGATGTGGTATATATACACAATGGAATACTATGCAGCCATCAAAAGAAATGAAATCTTGCCATTTGCGATGACGTGGATGGAACTAGAGGGTATCATGCTTAGCGAAATAAGTCAATCGGAGAAAGACAACTATCATATGATCTCCCTGATATGAGGGAGAGGAGATGCAACATGGTGGGTTAAGGGGGTAGGAGAAGAGTAAATGAAACAAGATGGGATTGGGAGGGAGACAAACCATAAGTGACTCTTAATCTCACAAAACCAACTGAGGGTTAATGGGGGGAGGGGGGTTGGGGGGAATTAAAAAAAAAAATGTTCTAATACACCCAAATCTGACAGTGACATAGAAGTGGAGAATCAGTTTGTGGTATCACTGACAAGTGGAGATGCAGCCTAGATTGAAGTGATCTTGCTTCAGCACAACTCATGGCTTCTTGGATTCTGTGTCTACCCTGTGATATCCAGGGCAGACACATGGCTGTGATCCAGAGAGGATGTTCACATGAACAATTTTTATGAATGGCCCTCTGGAGTTGGGCAAGACATAGTCATTCCCATAGATTACTGTGTCCTGGAGCAATGAATCACATAGGCCCCGCTGTTAGTGTAGTGACAGTCGATCACTTCCATCTTTATATACAGTCAAACAGATCTAGTGTGGAGTGTCAAGTCACAAAATGTCTACTCTTATTATTATATTTGGGTTTTTTCAAAATAACTACTTTTGATTGAAATATACTCTTTATATTCACTATGTTACGAATCACCATATTGTACTCCTTTATATTCTAGTCAGTGTGTATATGCAACTACATTTGATCATATATTCTGTACACTATTTATTTGAAAAAAAAAGTATGAATATTCAATGAATAACATTTGAACCGTAGGTTAGATTTGCTTTTCTTTGTTCTAATTTCTTGATTTTTTAAGGAAAATATTATTAATTCTTTGATATTGATAATGTTTAAACTTTTGAAGTTGTATTAAGTTTTGAACCTTACAGATTGTGTAACGTATGATACTAATTTTCTCTATTTTTGATCATTTTATAAATAAGAATTTTTTATTATGTAGTTTAGAAAAGTATTTTGATTTTTATCTTTATTTTATTCAAAATCCTTTATTTGATAAGATATAGGTGATATTATTATTATTATTTTTTTTAAGATTTGATCTCTTCATTTGACAGAGAGAGAGAGAGAGAGAGAGGGAGAACAAACAGGGGGAGTAGCCGGCAGAGGGGAAAGGGAGAATCTCGCTGGAGCCCAGTGCAGGGCTCCATCCCAGGACCCTGAGATCATGATCTTAGACAAAGGCAGACGCTTAACTGACTGAGCCATCCAGGCACCCAAGGTGATATTATTTCTTATTTTGAAAATTCTTTAGTTTTTTTTTTAATGCTGTTCTATTAACATATCATAAGTACTAAAAATGATGTATATCAACTCTATTAAACTTCTCAAATATTTTATATTTGTACACTTCCAAAATATTTTATGATGTTGCATTTAACTGTTTTATCTCTCAAGGACCTAGAACTATGATGACCTCCTGTGCTATTTTATTTCTGCTCTTTTTTCCTTTTACTTAAAAATATTTTGTATATTTTGATGCTGTATAATTTAGCTTGTGATAGTTTATTGAATTAGTATATATTTGCTGCTATCGTGACCTTTAGCATTCTCACTTTTTTTTTTTTTTTAATAAGAATGTGCCAGTATATAACATGGAGTTAGGTTATATTTTTAATCTTAATGTTTTCCTTCTTCCTCTCCAGTGTTGATATACTTTGAGAGCTGTTCCCATCTTTTGCAGATGGTCTTTCTGAGCTTTGAGTTGAGAATTCTTCTCTTGGTTTGAATCCATCTGCCCTTGCCTTTGAAACATTTCTTTTTAATTACCGGTCTATCTTGTTCTTCTTGTTTTCAGCACCTTTTTTTTTTTTTCTTAAAGATTTTTTATTTATTTGTTAGAGAGATCACAAGTAGGCAGAGAAGCAGGCAGAGAGAGAGGGGGAAGCAGACTCCCTGCTGAGCAGAGAGCCCAAAGTGGGGCTCAATCTTAGGACCCTGAGATCATGACCTGAGCCAAAGGCAGAGGCTTAACCCACTGAGCCACTCAGGTGCCCCTCAGCACATTTTTTAATGTGTTCTTAAGTCATCTTTTCATTACTAAAAAGAAAAAAAATATATGTGTACTTAGCCCACCACTTTGAGCCAATACAGATTGCTCTCTCTTTTCATGCATTTGAACTATCTGAAGAAACTGACTCAAATGAACTTTGTGTCTTTCATGTTGAGCTATGAATACATCAACTTTAAGCTGGAAATAAAAATTGGAAAAAAGTTTCTTGGCTCATGAGACAGTAGACAGAATGTTAAGATTGTAAACTATTTTTTTCTTTTTCATTATGGACACAATTAGATTTTTCCTTAGTATGAATGGACTTATTTCATCACATGCAATTCTACATGCAATTCTACCTTGCATTTAATGTTTCTAGAGTTTCATGATATTTAAGGGATGTTTAAGGATACTATCATATCCTTCAGACTGATACATTAAAATCAACTTGAGATTTTAATCATGTGGGAAAGAGTTGACAAATACTAGAAACAGAGTCCATAGTAAATGCATTTGTAGTAAATAATAAATAAATTATAAAAATATTTAATTATATATTAATAATAATAAATATTTAGCATTTAATATGGTACTGGAATCAACTATTCAACATAAGAAATTGACTAATCAGAAAAGAAGCTGAACACAAATACAGGTATTGCTATAATGATGTGTAATGGCTGAATATTAGTTGTTAATATATAAATATTTATAGTAATTCTGGACTTAGAGAAAAATCTTATAAAAACTGAAACACTGCCATTGTCTAAAAGCTACTGTTTTTAACTAGGGATGTTCTAGAATAAGTGGCTAACTTAAAAGCAGGCATTCAGTTCTCTAGAAGTTGGCAATTTTAGAACCAAGGCAATTTTAAGAGGAAAGACATGTTGAATTCAGTGTCTTTTAATTAGGCCACATAGCTAAAATTTACTTATAAAGGCTAGAAAACTAAAGAAAAACAATGGTCTCAGAAAAAGAACGTTGCTACTTTAAAAATTATTCTTGTCTGAGTTGAATATAGAGTCACTATTTATTTTAAAAATCAATCACAACTCCACTTTATATCATAAAGTAAACTGTTTTGCAGAATTCAATAGGATTATGCTATTGATTCCATCTATACAATGCTAGCTGGTATTGCATACCTATGAACTATGGTCTATTATGTTACAAGCACAGGAGAAAAAGGATTAGTCTGTGAAACAACAAGCAGATTTCATGTCTCTGTACAATGTTCACATACCTGTTGACTCAATAGTTATTTTATAGTTGTAAATGTCAACCAATAAAACAAAACAAAATAAAAAAGTTATCTGTTCTAATCCTTGAAGCATCTGGCTAGGCTTATTTAAAAAACGCAGTTTGGCTACCTATTCAAAATCCAAGCACTAGATATGAAAGAATAGTTTTTGTTTGTTTGCTTTCTTCACAAAGATGAAAATACTACTGAATAATTTATTTCAACTGTGTATGATTTCAGTAACTTCTATAGTGTCTTCTTAAGAATCATTTAATCAGAACAGATGCTAGTATCTAGTTATTCTAGCTTATTTTCAGTCTAAGTCAGGGAAAAAGTGATGATGTTCTGGGGGGAGGATGGAGAGAGGAAACTGTAATTATCACTACAAATGCCTTTTGTGTCCAACAACTACATATATATATGACACTAATTTCCTGAAGATTTACATATGTGAATATATAAATTATCTGATAAACAGGTAAATTTCAAATTGTTCATAACTAAAATCATTTGCTTCTTAAATGCTTCTTACTTGGATTCTTAATGTCATGGACTTTGCTCTGTTTTAATTTTATTTTGTAGAGAGACCTATCTTCCATAGAATTTCAGTTAAAATATAATTATCTGTAAATATGTTCAAATAGCATTTGGTAAATTGAAAAAAACCCTTATAATTGCATTGGAAATAAATTTTTATAATTTTTAATTTAACACTTTATTTCCAAAATAGTTAAAAAAAAACCCAGTCACTTATATAGATAGTCTATACTTTTCAAAATTATTGTTTTTATAATACTGTTCAGATATCTACAACATCAACATTCATTGCCTCTGAATTGCTTTTCTTCCTCCATTTGACATCTTAGCAATGTAGATCTGTGCTTCACTATTTCTTTCTTACTCACGGATGGCCATAGTCACAGACAAGAACCTCTGAAGTATAAATAACCTTTAATCTGGGCCTAATTCCAAAATTTCAAATTTTCCAAACTCAAACTTGTTAGAAAAATAATTTATTTGATATGATAAACTGAGTAATGCTCCCCACCCACCCCAATATAGTCACATTCTAATCCTGGAAACTTGTGAACTATACTTTATATGGCTAATGGGACTTTGGATATGTGGTTAAATTAAGGATTTTGAGATGGGGAAATTATGCTGGGTTGGCTGGGTTGGCTCTATGTGTAATCACAAATGGCCTTGTAAGAGGGAGGCAGAGGAAGATTTGCCTATAATGGAAAAGGCAATGAAACAGAAATTGGGTTCAGGTACACTGAAGACAGAGAAAAGTGCTGTAAGCCATGGAACAGGGATGGCCACTAGGAGTTTAAAAAGACAAGGAAATATATTTTTTTCCTGGAGCCTCTAGAAGAAAAGAGCCCTACTCATACATTGATATTAACTCCAAAAGAGAATAAATTTGTGTTGTTTATATATCTAAGCTTTTTTTGTTAATATGTCACAGTGTCAATAAAAAATGAGCGTACTTTTTTCCCACAGGATTATTGTTCTCCATATTTACCTTTGGTAATGCACAAACAGAAACATCTGCATTTTGAAATGTGTCAATATTTACTATTTATACAATGAGAGTCAATGTGTCAGTCCAATTCTACTGGGAAACAGACATCAAGATTGAGTTAGGAATGGAAGAGATTTATTGGGCACAAAGTCTGAAAGATAAAGGAGAGAAGCGGTCATAGTAGGGAGAATATTCAAATCTGTGATGCAGATCTGATACTTATGAAAATATAGAAGTAAAGAAGAGATATGGGATAGGAAGAGTTAGTTACTGATGCAGTTATGAGACAGTCTCATTCATGCCAACAGGGAATCCCAGAGAAGATGGTCTGTTTGAGAAGCTCTGTGTTGGGCAGAAATAACAGGGCACTGCACCTCACCCAGTCATTAGCTGAAACTCCCCAAGGAGATTGTTTTCTTGGGATAGAAGACTGTGGCAGATTCTAAAGGTATTATAAGTGCAATTGCCAACTGACTGCAATTCTGGTAGCAGTTTTCTTTTGGAGGGATATCCAGGTGACCCATATCCACTGTTGCCACAGTCAATTTGACAGTAACTGAAGCTCATCCTTACTGTCTATCAAATTGGAAGTGTTGGTCTTGCAGATTACAGAGAAAGAAGGGATGAGCATAAAGTTTCTTACAAGGTACACTTAAATGTTTAGGGTAAGAACCAATTCTGGTATCCAGTAATATGCAAAGTTGTATATCAACCAAATGTTTACACTATCAAGAGCCTTTTGTTTCTTTTGTTCCCCTCTTTCACTATAGAAAAATCCAAATTTATATCCACCAGTACAATATAAACTATTATGTTACTGAATGTGGGTGACTAATGGTTGATCAAAAAAAGTTATAGGGGCACCTGGGTGGCTCAATCAGTTAAGTAGCTGCCTTTGGTTCAGGTCATGATTCCAGGGTCCTGGGGTCTGTTGGCATTGGGCTTCCTTCTCAGCAGGGAGTCTGCTTCTCTCTCTCCTTCTCCCCCTCCCTGCTTATTCTCTCTCTCTCTTTCTCTCTCAAATAAATAAAATCTTAAAAAAATAATTTATAGACTTTCCAAATTTAAATCTTAATTATTTCTCATAAGCATGTTTAAATATCTGAAAAACTCTAGACTCAATGGCTGATATAAACATTTCTTTGAGAAGTCTGAAATTATTTGACACATGGGTTCCCCCAAAATTCAATCTACCTTCAAATTTATTTGCGCCAATGTTCATCTTTATTTTTTTTTTTCTCCATTCCTAAAATGGGGTGATATTCACTGTTTCAAGACCAGTGCATGTAACTGGGCATTAATCTTCTGTCTCTTCCACTTATCTTCTTTTATATAGGACTTTACTCTGAACAAATGAAATAAAACAAAAAGCATCATTTAATTCCATGTCTCCTAACAGCTACTGTCTGACATCTCTCTCCATTTTCTGTACCAAATTTCTTGAAGGAATTGTCTAAATTCACTTCTCACAAACAATGGGGTAGGGTTTTCATTGACAAAGCTACTCTAACTTTTCTCTTTGTGGCTGCTCTCTGTTGTCACGTTTGGTATGTGTATCTACTTTTCTCTTGCCTTCAATATCACTGGTTACTCTCCTCTTCCTTTCTTTCTATGAGAACATACTGTTTTGTTTGTTTGTTTTTTCATACACTCACCATTGTTCCTTCTATTATCTGCTTTAACTCCACCTACAAATTTTCTTTTCTTTTCTCTTTTCTTTTCAATTCTTTTCTTTTCCTTTCTTTTCTCTCTCTCTCTTTTTTTTTTCTTTTCTTAAAAAAAAAAAAAAATCCATTCCCAAGCCATTATTGTGGTCACCTGATTCTTGTCCACAAGAGGCATAAGAAGCATCTTTCTCTCTCATTCACACTCATCCCAATAATGACTGATAAATGAAAGACTAAGATATTTATGGTCTTCAGTCCAAATTTCTTCCTGACTATTATATATCTTCTTGTCAAATGCTCCACAGAAAATTCAAACATGTTAAATGTTAAATCTATTTAACATTTCTTCTCTTGTTAAATCTATCCCTCCATTTGTGTTCTTTTTCTGAGTCGATAACCCCACGAATTATTCCAACAATCCTGGATATTTTTTTTACTTGTTTCTCTTTTATCCCACATACCAATTATCTGCTAAATCTTTTTTTTAATATTTTTTAATTTTTTTATAAACATATAATGTATTATTAGCCCCAGGGGTACAGGTCTGAGAATAGCCAGGTTTACACACTTCAATATTTGCTAAATCTTGCTGCCATCATCTTTTACATACTTACTGTATTTGTGTTTGCTATATCTTGATTTCTACTGACACCTAAACACATGACCAAAAATAAAGTGCTAATTTTCTTTTCCAAATTTTCTCTTCTACATACCTGGAAACACATTGTCCAATCCAGTGCCAGTGCTAGTGTTAGAGTAGGTGATTAGTTATGTTTTGACAGGATGCCTAGAGGACAGCAAAAAGGGAATCAGGGTCAGCTCTCAGGAAAGTTAAAAACTTGTTCTGGCAGCACACCCAAAAGAAAGCTGTAAGAAAGCTGGATCAAACTAGACAGGCCAAAGGCAAAGAGGACCATAGACCATGACCAAGTAAGTAAGAAAGGCTTAAAATCTTGCGTTTAAGAAATCCCACCTTAAGTAATAAATATTCCAATTCCTCTTCAACAACTGTAAATAAAATATAGAGGCCCAAACCCCAGAGGCAGAGTGTTTGTGCTTATTCTCATTCTTTCTCTCTTTGAAAGTCAGAGCTTACCTACTCTCACATTTCAAGATTTACTTTCACTTTAATAAACTCCTGCTTCTGTCATCCATCTTGTGTTGTGTTTGTCCTTGAATTTTTTTTCTTGTGAGACCAAGAGGCTTCTGCAACATCTTTGGGTCTGGTTTGGCAGAGGCATTGGGCCATGGGGTCTCCCCAGTCCATCTGGTAACACTAGAATAGAATAATTATTCTCTTTTCTTACCTAATGCATCTTCTAAGTTACCAAGTCTTGCCATTTTTTTTTTCATGGCAGGATGGTGAGGTGTGACTTGCTTAGTCAAATGTTTCTCAAACTTGTATAGTATTTATACTTCTTATAAAGGAATATATTTCTCTTCTACCCTAGAGTTGATTGAAATTGTTTTCTTAACTATGTATAAACTGAGTATAAAGTCTACTGTTTATGCTATTATATAGTTATCAAACCAAAACAGCTGGATGAATGAATTACAAAGAACAAATATGAAACCATATCATTAAAAATAACAACGGTGAAGGGGCACCTGGGTGGCTCAGTGGTTAAGCCTCTGCCTTTGGCTCAGGTCATGATCTCAGGGTCCTGGGATGGAGTCCCATATTGGGCTCTCTGCTCTGCAGGGAGCCTGCTTCCTCCTCTCTCTCTCTCTCTCTGCTTGCCTCTCCGCCCACTTGTGATCTCTCTCTGTCAAATAAATAAAATCTTAAAAAAAAAAAAAAATAACAACGGTGATGTAATGGTGTGAGTGACTTTTTTTTCTGCTGAAATAATATTATTTCATTTCCCTCCCTCTCCTCTCCTTTCCTTTCCTATTTTTCTTTTCTTTCTTTCTTGGTGAAATGAGTGAGTATCTTCATTACGTGAAATAAAAACAGTAAGAAAAAGTAATAGAAAATGTCATGGCCACTGTCTTGCTGACCCTGTGTTAACAACATATAGCTTACAGAGCAGAAGTAGTTCTCAATGCAGTAAATTCTCTGAGAGAAGAATATTGTCTCTGAGCATAAAGTTGGGTGGTTCATTTCTATCCCAGCCTGGGCCAAGGAAATTATAATGATATTGATGATATTAGGTTCATTGAGATAAAAGAGCTGCATTTTGTGTTATAGACATATTTTGTAGATGAGAAAACAGACTCAGAGAAGTCTAGTAAATGTCGCATTTTTTTCTTCACCTTCTTTACTAAATTTCTTAGAAGAGTTGTCTAAATTCACTGTCTCTCTCTCTCTCTCTCTCTCTTTTTTTTTTTTTTTACCCTCCTTCAGGTTTTTGCCCCACCCCTCCTTTCCCCTGTCTCTGGCACCCCCCCTTCCTTTTTTTTTTTTCTAGGAGAGCTTCTTTTTTTTTTTTTTTTTTTTTTTTTTTTTTAGATTCCACATATATAAGAGAGATCATATGGTATTAATCTCTGCCTGATTTATTTCATTGCATAATGCCCTCAGGGTCTATCCATGTCATCACAAATGGGAAGGTTTCATTTTTTTTAATGACTGAAAATATTCCATTGTGTATATATATCCATCAAGGTTGTTCCCATATCTTGTCTATTGTAAATAATGTTGCAATGAGCATGGGGGTGTGAATACCTCTTTAAGGTCATGTTTTCATTTTCTTCCGATAAATACCCAGAAGTAGAATTGCTGGATCATATAGTAATTCTGTTTTTAATTTTTGGAGGAAGCTTCACATTGTTTTGCATTGTGGCTGCAAGAGTTTACATTCTCACCAACAGTACATAAGAACTTCCTTTCCTCCACAGGGTGCCAACACTTTTTACTTCTTGTCTTTTTGATAATTGCCCATTCTAATAGATGCGAGGTGATATCTCATTATGGCTTTGACCTGCTTTTCCCTGATGAGTAATGATGTTGAGCATCTTTCCGTGTATCTGTTGGTCATCTGTATGTTTTCTTTGGGAAAATGTCTGTTTAGATCCATATGTATATGAGATAGAAAGAGAAATATATATCTCATATACATATGAGAGATTTTAAGCTTAAGGAATTGGTTCATGCCATTGTGTGGGTTGACAAATCTAAATCTGTAGGGTAAGCTGGCAGGCTGGAGATTCAGGTAAGAGTTGATGTTATATTTTTTAATTCACATGATGGAAACAGGCAGAATTTCTATTTACAGCCTGGAGGTACAATTCCTTCTTTTTTGAAAAAAATCTGTTTTTGCACTTCAGATCTGTAACTGATTGAATGAGATGCATACACATTATGGAGGGTAATCTTTACTAAATATCATCTGATTTTTAAAATTATTCACATCTAAAAAATATCTTTATAGCTATATCTAGACCAGTATATGCCAAACTACTGGCTACCGCAATCAAACAAGTTTACACATAAAATTAATCATCGTCTATGGTAAATAGCCTTCTCTCTCTCATCTACCTATGTTATTTCTATTTCTCTTCAAAATACAGCTACTGGAAGTCTAATATGACTACTCTAAATTGTCTTTGTTGGCCCTAATCAATAAAACACTGTGTTTTAACATCTGTCAAGATCTTCCTTTACAAGAATATTATTATTTTGCCTTCAAAGTTTCACCTTCATGGTGATACAAATGAGCTAGTATTGGATATGGAGGTGATATTCATGTGATGCAAAGACAGAGGAATTACTGACTTCAAAGGTTTAACTAACATAGTCACCTATAATGAGTGAAGTCAGCCATTGTCACAGCACCTCATTCAAGATAACAACTACAAAAGTATGATGAAGGAGGGCACTTGTTGTAATGGGCACCAGTTGTATATGTGAAACCAATTTTATTATATATGCTAGCTTGCTTGAATTTTTTTTAAAAATTGGAATAAAAAAACTTTCAAAGTTCTAATTAGGAGATTATATTTAACCACATATCATATTTAACCACAATGTCTAGATGTCTAAATATGTGAATGCGGGACGCCTGGGTGGCTCAGTTGGTTAAGTGGCTGCCTTCGGCTCAGGTCGTGATCCCAGCGTCCTGGGATTGAGTCCCACATCGGGCTCCTTGTTCTGCGGGGAGCCTGCTTCTCCCTCTGCCTCTGCCTGCCACTCTGTCTGCCTGTGCTCTCTCTCTCTCTCTTTCTGACAAATAAATAAATAAAATCTTAAAAAAAAAAATAAATATGTGAATGCTAGCTAAATAGTCTAACTTTGTGAATCTATAGACAGACACTTGAAATATAAAGACATCTTTCATCTAACATCACATAATCAACATAACATATCTAATAATTGGGATAGAAAATATTAAGTGTATTGATTCAAAGGTGCTCAATAAAAGAAAATAATGAATATAAAGGTGAACGTCATAGAGCATTAAAGAAAAGTCACTATTGTGGGTACATAATTTCACTGTAAAGGACCAAATAGTCCAATAGATTTTATAGGCCACATAAACCTCTATCATGTATTCTCTTTGCTTTTTTTTTTTCTTTTCTATAACACTTTAAAATATAAGTACGATTCTTAGCTCATGGGTGAAACAAAAATAGGCCTCTGTCAGATTTATCTTCATTGTGGAGCTCTTAAGTAATTACATAATTCTCTAAGAGATATGCAATGACAGGAGATGTCTCTTCACCCTTTCAAGTGTATTTATGATCTGTTCCTTTCTTTCCTGCATTATATAGGATATTGTTTGGCTATGGATAATAGAAAAATCTAAAATAAGTGTGGCAAAGTTAAGAAATTTATTTCTCTCATGTTATCTTCAGAGGCACAAAATCCAAGTCTGATCCACAAATTTTGTATGGATCCAAGCTCTTTCAAACTCACCGGTCCACTCTCATTCTCTTTGTTCAAGGTGGAATCTGTGTCCTAGGGTGGATAAAGAAGAAACAAAAAGATGAAAAAATGGCAACATCAGATTGTATCTGGTGTATCTAAAGAAGTGTTCAAGAAAGTTTCTGTAAGCACTTATGTTTATATCTGTTTTGTCAGAACTAAGGAAAGTGAATTGAGCTATTATCTTTATACTGGATAATGGTGTATCCAGTTTAATTTTCTGTCTAGGATAGAAAGTGAGGACAGATTTTAGAGGATAACTACTGGTTTCTGCCATGATTCTTCTCTATTTGAATTAGGAAACCCAATGACGGTATGTAAATATTTAGTACATGACAAAATAAGTTTAATAGATACAAATATATTATTCATATTTTTAAGCTTAACTAAGCTGTCAATATATTTCAACAGTCCAGTTGAATCATTTCCAGAAATATTACTTTGCAAGAAAAAAACTCACAGTGGCCCTGGGTGGCTCAGTTGGTTAAGCAACTGCCTTTGGCTCAGGTCATGATCCCAGAATTCTGGGATCAAGTCCCGCATTGCACTTCTAGCTCCACAGGGAGTCTGTTTCTCTCTCTGACCTTCTCCCCTTTCATGTTCTTTCTCACTGTCTCTCTCTCAAATAAGTAAATAAAATCTTAAAGAAAAAGAAAAAGAAAAAAAAACACATAAAACTAAATTTCTCTGAAAAGCAGCTATATACCGCAAAGGCTAATTGATCGTATATACCTATTAGTTTTTCCTGGTAATGAACTCACTATCAGAATTTAAATGACCTTACTAGTGACTAATAGATACCATATTCTGAAAGATATTTTTTAACTTGTCAATTTCTCATATTCTGACTTAATCCATGGAGAAATTTTTATTATGTTATGTTAGTCACCATATAGCACATCATTAATTTTTGATGTAGTGTTCCATGATTCATTGAGAAATTTTTAAAATAAAAATGTATAAGAAGAATCTTTTTAAATAGTTCATTGTTGTAAAGGAGAATTCTTTAATGATATATTTCACCCAAATAACCTCCCAGAAAAGTAACTTTACTATTTATCATTCCAACCACAATAATAAAAAATTAACAGATGATAATTTCCCTCATATTTGTAACTTTCTCATATGCACTTTTAAGTAAGTGAAACCTAGCATTAAAAAGAGAAGTTGGGATATGAATAATATGATGTCTATATTATTCACCTTTCTACTTGTACCTATATACATTATTTTGATTTTTGATTTCTTACATTTTCTACACACACACACACACACACACACACACACTATTTACAATATTTATCTCAACTCTACCTGGGAAACAAATACTAATTTATACACATATCCATAGAAATTTTTATGACAGGAACAAAAAGAAAAGAAAATAAAAAGATTGAAAATATTAATTTTGAGACATACATGTGTTTCATAAACTCATAAAGATGAGGAAACCATTTTAGAATTACTTCATAATAATAATATATAATACACTACATTAAATGAAGATTCTACTTACGTTATTTGGATATTTTCTTCACAGATAACTGAAGCACTACTGTTACAGTTGAAATCAACTGTCTCTTTTATTATTACTAGATATTTTTTGAACTGCTATACTGTACTAGGTTTGATTTAAATTTATTAGAAATAAATTACATAACATAAAACTTTCTTACTTCAATAAAAATAATAAACGTTCTACTGAAATTATATCTGGTGAAAAAATTAGCATTTATCTAATTGAAGAATGCTTCCACGCAGGCTTGTAGATGCAAATTAATTTATCTGGCACCCCATAAATGTGATTATTTTAAATGCATTGGAAGTCGACCTGTGCAGTGGCCACTTCTTCTTTGCTGCAAGTATTTTTTATTTCAGAGTTAATTAATAAGCAGTAATTCCACCCATATTAAAAAAAAAAAGAAGAAGAATTCAAGAGTTCCGGGCAGAGAATAGTGAGTATTGTGTAAATATTTAATTTAGTTCTAAACAGGCAAAAACAGAGCTTGTCAATTCCAAATAACATATGCCACTGAAATCCTGATTGGTTTCATTTTGTGGATTATGCATTCACTAGGTTTTATATATTTGTGAACTATTAAGAAGCTTTCAAACTTAGCACAGAGATGGGAAATCCAAATGATTCATATTTCTAGATAAAAATGAACATGCTTCCAAATATTCCTGAGGAGCAGGAAAGGAAACCTAAAAAGACAAGAGTAGCAAATCAATCTGGCTGAAACTTAAGTTTTTTGTGACATGTCCCTTATGAATATTATCTGATTCTTTTTTCATGGTTGTTACTATCTACTACAAAATATTCATCCTAGGATGTGCCACATAGGTTATTATGGTAGCTATAATGACATTTTATTTTATTTATATTTTATAATGATGAATGCTTGAATTTAGCATTTGCAACCACTAACATAATTATTCCCCTATAGAATTCTTAAACATATCTGAGTCAATTTTATTTTACTTTCTTTACTACAAAATAAGTTGTAACTTTTTAAAACTGCCTGAGTACTTTTCAAAACTTCATTGGGGAAATATAAATATCTTAAAGTAACTTCTCCAAAGTATATAATTATTATTTATGAAAATAAATATATACAGTATAGTAAAATTAACACCAAAAGAAATGAAATAATTAACTTGGTTGTAGTTTGTTAGCTACAATCAGGAATCCATTCTGACTCTGTTCTAGAGAGATTCAAGGAATTGCTATTTAAGAGCTAAAGAAAGTTAAATACATTCATTTTATTTCTCTGATGTTTTGGGGTTCAAATAATGATTGTTTCTGGTATCAGATAGCTGATACTCATTTAATGTTTGGATTCTCATCAAATGCTGGGTAAATATGATATTCTATTCATAAATGTAATATTTTTAAAAATAATAATTGTTGCCTTCAAGTCTGATTTGAAACACTACTCAAAAGCTATCATGAATTACACTGTTTCATATGTGTTTTCTTACTGCAAGTTGAATTTATTAATAGTTTGGTGAAGTCAAAGACATCTACAAGATTTATAGCGGAAACAATCACAGCAGATATTCACTGTGTTATACTGAAGTTTTGTTGAGCTCATGGCATCCTTTGATTAACTGCCATTGGAGGCATAGTTTGCAACAGGGCTATGTCACCATGTTTCATAAAGTTACTGGTAGGCCTTTAGGGAGGGTAAGTGTATAAACATTCACTTAACAAGAGATGTATGGACAAGCTGTGAAAGTAATGACTAATTGACTGCCATTCGGGATTTATTTGGAAATCTTTTGACTCCAGCTCCACCTCAGATAATGATGAATGACATCTCTTTCTCTAATAGAGGGAAACAGCAAGCCTGGGCCCAGAGCAGACACTCTGAAGTGTGACTAGAAGTCATAGTGTTTCAGTCTGTGGAAATGAGCAAATAGAAACAGAGTATGTAAGAATTCCCACTTACTTTTTCAGTAGAGAAATTAATAAATTAGATAGATATAAAATACACTTTATTTTTTTGCAGGTTTAAAATGGCAAATCAAATCAAAGCATATACCATTGAAATTCAAATGTTCTAATTTCAGAGGCATTTATTATTGACTGAAGAAAGAAAGTGTAGTTTCTGTTTTCTTTGAGGTGCAATTTATATTTTACTCATTCTGCTACAATGTAGAATGGCCAAATGTTCACATTTTCTTGTTAATCTTCGTGGTATTATCAAAAAGGAGGACAGGGGGCACCTAGTGGTTCAGTCGATTAGACCACGGAATTTATGATTTTGGCTCAGATCATGATCTCAGGGAAGTGAGAGATTGAGCCCTGTCTAGGGCTCTGTGCTCAAAGGAGAGTCTGCTGGAGATTCTCTCTCTCCCTCTCCCTCTGTCCACCCCCTTGTTCATGATCCCTTTCTCTCTCTCCCTCAAATAAGTAATCAATCTCTCTCTCTCTCTTTTTTTTTTTTTTGTTGTTGTTGTTGTTTTAAGGAGTGCATTTTACTACAATTCATTTTCTCAATAATCATACATATTTCACCCAGGAGTGAAGTCCTCCCTCTTATATCTGGGTTCCCTCTAATCTGCTAAATAAAGACAGAGTAGTTGAACAAAAGAGAAAAGGGGATTAAATAAGCATCTCTAAGATTAAGTATAACAACTATTTCTTTAAATATAAAGCTGCCTTTAAATATAAAACTATGTTCTTTAAATATAATTATTTCTTTAAATATAAAACTATGTGTTTCTTTAAATATAAAACTATTACAGGATACTAAACTTTTAGTTCAAATTTAAAATTATGAGTACACCACATATGTCAGATAAAAATGAAAATGTTAGGAAGAATTTGAATGATAGCATGAAAAACCTGTAATGTACTCTATGGTCTTACTCCATCCATGGTGCTAGCTTCTTGAACTTACTTTGGATCCAAAGATATGAAAGAATGTAGTTTTTAAACCTCTGACTCTTTAGATATATCATCTTTGTTCCAAGACTAAAGAGATATAAGTGGTAGAAAAGAAGGATATTGTGCTTCATCCTGACTTAAATATAAAATATTAGTTTATAATCTACTTTCCACTCACTCCTTCAGTCTCATCAATTTAAAGAATTGCGTAGTACATTTCCCAGTATTCATATTTCAGAAAGTCTCCTAAATCATTCTCAGGCTAAATGTGGCTTTAGATATATGCCCCATTTGTTTCTGACCAACATTACATGAGCTTACTTAGTCACATTTGGGCAAGAATACAATTGGTGAGAGTTGAATATTTCTGATCATAAATCTATTACTAATGTAAAGAGAGGCTAAAGATGGTAGACTGTTATAAAATGTTATATGCTTTGACAAAGGAGTAATGATATAAACTAGAGAAAAATGAAAAGAAAAGGAAGAAAGAATAAGTTTATAATTGTCTATAGGTAATAGATAGAGGGCATAAGATATTTATGAGATGACAATGTGAATGGGAGTAATGTAAAGGTAGAAGAAAAGAAATAAATGTATTAATGTCAAAAACTATGTACACATGAATTTTATCTTACTTGCAAGCTAGCAACTTAGCATGCCACAGTTGCATAGAAGTTAGCAAGAGATAAGCAAGTTCAGATTGAGAGAAAAGGACAGGATTGTGGCACAGTAACAAAGGAGTTTCTCATTCCCTTTGATGTGAAAATGGGGTTCAGAATAAGGGTCAAAGTAGGATTTTTGAGGCATCTTTGGTACAAATAAGTGGTTTTATTAAAGCACAGGGATAGAACCCATGGGCAGAAAGAACTGCACTGAGGTCACAAGGAGTGGCTGATTATATGCTCTCAAACTGAGAGAGGAATTTGGTGCAAGGTTTCCAGGTTGCTGAGGGCTGAGCTATTGTTAGGAAAAGGTTCTTTTATTACTGTCTAGTAAAACCTTAATCATGGGACCCTTTTCAAATGTATATCAGTGGGCCAAATGCTGGGAGGATGATTGCTAAGATATATCTTGGAGCAGCGGGCTGGGGGTGGGGGGAGTAGGGATAAGGGAATTTTCCAAAGGATTTTTTTTTTTTTAGATTTTATTTATTTATTTGACAAACAGAGATCACAAGTAGGCAGAGAAGCAGGCAGGGGTTGGGGGGGAGCAGGCTCCCTGCCTAGCAGAGAGCCCGATGCAGGGCTCCATCCCAGAACCCTGAGATCATGACCTGAGCCGAAGGCAGAGGCTTTAACCCACTGAGCCACCCAGGCACCCTCCAAAGGAATTTTTATATGTTCAAGGAGATTTACAGAATCTTGGAGGTTGGCATAAAGTTAAGCTAAGTTTGCCTTTTGCCCTTAGCAAAGTATTAACATTCAAGGCATTTGAGACCTTAGAGGAAGTTCACTTTGCATGTCTCAAGGACATGCCAATGGGCTGTAGGTTGTAAGGAAATTTATTTTTTTTTCTTTTGCCTTTGTTTTCCACATCACCTTCACTTCCCTTGTCCCTATATCCTGAGGGAGTGATGATGAGATGGGGACAGGTGGCTGATGTTCATACAGCAGGTTCATTGTCATAGGTGAGGAACCTAGAATTTAGGAAACCATAATCTTTTAATGTGGCCTGGTAGAAGACTTGCCCAAACTTTGTCACAGATGGAGACATCATTTTTTTTTCTCCTAGTTGGAAATATGCTCACTTCCCCCACAATCTCAATCTTCCAAGACTGTTTGTAATACAAATGTCCTGAAAAGATGGTTGAGAACAAAAGCTTATGCAGACATGCAGAAATACCATAAATAATTGTCTCCCAACAATTAGGAGAAAGGTGACCACCAGAAAAAAATTATAAAGTTTCTAACCTACCAAGACAAAACAAACAAAATAAAACAAAAAAAATCGGGAGGGAGTCAAGATGGCGGAGAAGTAGCAGGCTGAGACTACTTCAGGTAGCGGGAGATCAGCTAGATAGCTTATCTAAAGATTGCAAACACCTACAAATCCAACAGGAGATCGAAGAGAAGAAGAAC
>NW_019154105.1:78690753-78754590 GCF_002288905.1 Enhydra lutris kenyoni | reverse complement strand
AATCTCACAAAACAAACTGAGGGTTAATGGGGGGAGGGGGTTGGGGGGGTGGGATTATGGACATTGGGGAGGGTATGTGCTATGGTGAGTGCTGTGAAGTGTGTAAACCTGGCAATTCACAGACCTGTACCCCTGGGGATAAAAAGATATTATATGTTTTAAAAAAAATAAAACAAATAAAAATTAAAAAAAAAAACCAAAAACAAAAAAATCAATAGAAATAGACAAGTATGTGAAAAAATTGCATAAATATGACATACAAAAAATATGAAATTAAATGATGGAAGATATGAGACTGAACATATCAGTTCTACCAGCAAATGCAAATGGGATTGTTCCTTTTTTAAAATACAAATATTTTCAGAATGGCTTACAAAGAAAAATTCATGTGTATGTTTCTAAGATGTATATACCTAAAAGAAAAGGATACTAAAATGAAGGAGAGACTAAAAGGTATACCACATGAATAGAATCCAAAGTGAAATTGGCATTGGTACCTGAAAAAGGTACCAATTCATAGCAACAAAATCAAGACAAAAGATCCTTCATAATATATAGCACAGTTTCCATAATGAGGACATAACAATCATAAATATCCATGAACCAAGTCCATTTTCAAAAAGCACGACTAGCAAAATTGACAAGAAATTAACAGAAGCACAATAAAAATAGGTGACTTCAACATATCACTCATGGCCTAAGACAAGTCAAATTGTTAAACTCTAAATAATAATTTATAAACTTATAATAATAAATGGTATAGTCAATAAGGTAAATTCTATGAATGCATAGTGCACTTTGCATTTAGATAACAATACAACTTATTTCAAATTCATATGGAGATTTCAAAGGAGGAAATGGGATAAGGATATAATAATTTTATTTATGTATATTAATTAAAATATATTAAAACAAAATATCGAAGAACTAGTTCATAATGCAACTTGGTGACATATATTAATAAAGCCCTTCTTCCTTTTAAGCACTATTCAAGTCACTGCTGCGGACACATTACTAAGTTCATGTATCTTCTATTATAATTTGTGTAAATTGTATATTCATGTATTGTTTCTCTGTTTTAATCCTCCATTAATATAACAATTGCATATAGTTTTGATTCAGTTGTCAGAACCAAGATAGTGTTAACACACACACGCACACACACACACACAGGCAGGCAGGAGAACAGCACCCATTTTCTTCATACAAAGCAGTCCAAACAAACAAACAAAAAAAACCAGATTGCTGAAGAGCTGCTTCATATACTTTCATAATTGTAAATGACTTCAGAAAAATCAAGGATGTGAAGTAGAAAGTAAAGGAAAAGTACTAGAGTGAGATTTTGGTTAAAACTGAAATAAATGGCAGAATAAATAAAGAAAAGGAAAGCGCTGTTGATTGTGCATAAAAGAGAAAAATGAGAAGGTAATGAAAGTTGATTGTCGATTGCTATGGTTCCTGTGTGTTGCCTTCTGTAATGCATCTGCATGTCTTTTTCTGCTTTTATGATTTTAATTTCATTTCTATGCAGTATTGCTGAAGCACAAGCTATATCAATATCAATGAACTATTAGAACGCTTCTTTTGAATTATATTTTTTTCAGCAAACCTTTTCTAAACAGGAACAAGCTGAGTCTTCTGAATATTCCAAAAGAAATTTTAAGCAGTTACCAGGAAACAGTACTTGTGCAGACTTTCAAAATAAAGAACAAAGTATATTTTAACTGAATTAAATGAACATTTATTCAATTAAGATAATTTATAGGATCAGGAAGTAGCAAGGCTAAAAGCAATTGAAAGACATTCAGAAACCAGGTTATAGTCATAAAGATTTTATGTATTTGGAAAAGCAGAAAATAATTTGCCAGCTAATTTATTTATTAACGATTCTAAATTCTATTATAATTCCTAAATTATTAGAAAAATATATAACAGTATAGCTGTATAAATATCCAGTGACTTCTATTACATACATCACTGAAATAAAAATTCAAATCAACATGATCATATGAAGGAATAGATATTAAATTGAGAAGAAATAAGAATGAGATTTATGTCACCTCTTTCTCAGTAGAATCTTAACTTTAATTTTTCATTTTAAATATCTCAGAATGAAGGTCCTACTCACTGATATAAGCATGTGTATCTTATACTTTTATTACTTTGTATATGGATATATTTTGCTATATGGATATATTTTATCCAAAGGAAATATAAAAAATACCATTTAATTCTATACAATAGAAAATAATATCATATTCATTTTGAATTTGATTATGGAAAACACCGATGTTGGTTGATCAGATTTATATGTATGTGCCAAGTGTTACAGGTAGGATGATTCAACTTACATGGCTTACCTATTCCATACTGCTCATGTCCTTTTCTGCTTCTCCTATGTTCTTGGCTAAAGACCATTGACCACCCCTTGAAATATCATGGAGAAATAAAGTCAACATACAGATAAGTTTATCTTATCATAGAAAAATCTTCACTGTATTTCCATTGGGGTACATGTTGCAAAACATACGTTCTGGAGAAAGTAGATGGGTCATTAAGTGTGCAAAAGTAAAATCTGTATCTGTACATGTCATGGATTAGTTGTGTATGGAAGCCTGTTTAGAAGTTTGTACATGTTTGTCAGTCCATTTCCACTGATTCATATCTTCTCTTACTTATTAAAAAAAAAAAAAAGCATTAGATCTTAGTGAAGGTAGAAAACTGGAGGTAGCGTACTCACAGAATTAAAACAATCAGAAAACTCCAGAGACCACTAGATTGGTCACCTGATCTGTAGGAGTTTAATTGTCCAAATGATCCACTATTTTTTCCCAGCAAACAATATAAAAGTGTCAAAATCATTGATATTTATTCACATGTAGGCTAGCAAGTGTGCTGATGCAATTTACAGCCTGATACTTCAGAATATCATGTGTGATTCCTTCATTTAAGTTTTCTTATTTTGGTGTTTATTTCCTTGACTCCTTTTACCACTAACTTATAGTAATGGACCCCAAACAATTACCATCATCTAGATATACCACACATATGGCTAAAAGAAAGTGAGCCCACATAAGATAGAATTTGGCATAATGTCATAAGAACAAAAATAATCATCCAAAATATCTATTAGTATTAATATTTCTTAGTAAAATAATCAGATTTTATTAAGTGATAATGGACTTGTTCTATTTCTTTCTCTTTAGCCAAATCTTCTCTTTCTTATTCCCAAAATAAAAACTTAATACCCAAGCATTCAATATGATACAATAATAACTTAGTAGATTATGTGTAAATCTTAACCAAGTTCATACTATATGAATTTAAGAACTACGATACATCCAGAAGAGGAAACTGATTTTGTAGGTTTTGCTCATGAATTATAGTATTAAAAGCTTTTATTTCAGACTTAAAAATAAATGTAGATTTCTTATCATGCAGACAAGTTGTTCTAGATGGGGAAAAATTACCCAAAATTACATATATCAGATTCTTGTGAAATTTTCTGAAATATTTCACAATAGTTCATGAATAATAAAAATATACTAAGGATAATTTTGTTAGGCATGAAGTTGTATCAAAACATTCCATAACATTATCCCATGAAAGAATAGCACTTGATATGTAAGGAAAGACGACTGTTGTAGAATTATCCCCAAATGTCATATTTTTCTTAGAAGAAAAATGTACTTTAGGGGGCACCTGGGTGGCTCAGTGGGCTAAAGCCTCTGCCTTCTACTCAGGTCATGATCCCAGGGTCCTGAGATCAAGCCCTACATCAGGCTCCCTGCTCAGCAGGGAGCCCACTTCCTCCTCTATCTCTGCCTGCCTCTCTACTTACTTGTGATCTCTGTCTGTCAAATATATAAATAAAATTTTAATAAAAAAAAAAAAAAAACCTCAGATAAATAGGGCACCTGGGTGGCTATAATGACACTCCAAGATAGAGTTTGGTTTTCAGCAGTGTCCACAGCCAAAGGGTAGGTCAGAAGTTCTTCTACCAGGTCTTCTGACCTACCAAAGGGTAGGTCAGAAGGTCTTCTCCTCTCACAGAAACTGGAAAATTCAAGAAAAGTCTTTCTTTGAGTAACCCTTTGCACACATCACCCTGTAGACCTGAAGGGCTTTCCAGAAGGACTGGGCTCTTTGCAACAGTGGCAGAGTCTTGTGGTAATCCCACATCCTTAGCTATGAGTGTTGCTTCAAATCCACCCCAATAGTCATTAGAGGATGGAACTCCATCCCTCACCCCAGGTACTGTTTGTGTCACTTGACCAACACCATCCTGAGATCATATTTAGGATTTTAGCCAATAGCTGTGAGTCAAGCCCTAACCTGATTCCAAGATTCATAGCTTCAGCACTTCCGATCATTCTAGTAGCTAACAGCATGTTGTTACAGATCTTTGCCGTCAACTGGGTCCCTGCAGATCCACAATACATGACATTGGAGCACATGCACCCCAGCAACTCTTGGGCAGCTGCAAATTTATCTTTGACTCCTCCCACCATAAATGTGAAGTTCCAGATGGAGCAGCTCCCACACCACCAGAACAGGAGCATCCATGAAAACTGCTCCCATTTTCTCAACTTCTTTGACCAATTCTTTTGAAACTTCAGGATCAATAGTACTGGAATCTGTTAGTACTGAGCCTTTCTTCACTTTTTTAGAATTTCATTTTCTCCAGAATAACCTTCTGTTGCATTGATACTAGTAAGCAACATTGTAATAATTCTGTCAGTTTTTTTCGGCTATATCTGCTGAGGAATGCACTACCTGTTCACATGCATCTCGAAATTCTTTGTAAGCATCAGAGAACACATCATAAATAATGAATGGATAGCATGAGAGTTTTTGCCATTGGCTTCTCCATGTTGCCCTGTCAAATGAGTCCAGCTGGAATCTTAGAAGCCATTGACCTAGAGCACACCACAGCAAGGCTGGCCACTTCTGTGCACTACCAATGGCTCTAATACCAGTCTAGAGACAGTTCCACAGAGTGGAACCATAAAGAGCCTGGCATGCTGTCCCAGCCCCGCCTCCCCGTGGTGAACTCCCCACTGTTGGCTTACCCACTCACTGCTTACACAAGCTATTAAACATAATTTAATAGCAACGCCTACTCACATCATCATGTAGATTAAATTCCAGAGCCATTTACAGTCTACAAAGTGCTATATCAATACATGATACATATTGATACATATTGATACTATGCTACATGCATATAATAAAACAAAATATTTTATTATTATTTATGACTTTATTAGAGTGAAGTCTAACTTGTTTAATAGTCATCGTTTTGAAAGAGAATAAATTATGACTTATGAATTTATAAAATTTCAATTTATATTCCTCTTATCCCCTACTGTTTGCCTCCTGCATCTGCTGTGAACTTTTTTAGTGTTGGGAGAATTTCTTGGTAGCAACTTTGGGGATAGAGTATTATTTGATCATTTTAAACTATATTTTTAGAAGGAAATAAACTCTCTCTGGGTTTAAGATAATATAAAAATCAAAATCAATAAATATATTAGTTTGGGATTGGTTTTGAAAGTTCTCATATAGATCAGGGGGTCAGAGCAGTGAATTGAGTCTCTTCTCCTTAATGGGTTTTCCCTTATATTATTCAAAGTACTCAAAGAGAATTAATCCTTGTTGTGGAGAACATTAAAGGAATGGATCAATTATTCTCTCAAAGGAGTTTTCAAGTAACCCATATGACCTTTGCCTTTTTGATTGTTCACATCCTAAGATATCTTAGCGTGTCTCTTGAGGTTTCTTTTTTTTTTTCTTCTTCTTCTTCTTTCTCAATATTTGTGTTAGGTGTTAGTTTTTGCTTGGGGCAAGAACCTAACAGAGGAGAAATAGTAATGTTTTAAAAGCACAAGAATCTCATATGCATTTTTAAATCTAACCTTTAAAATGTTATTTTTTTCCTTAAACAAAGATGATCTAGGGAGAAAATTTGAAGTACTTGAAAACTGCAAAAACTAAACTTCTATAAATATTTCAAAAAATATTTGTATTCAAGTCTCTATTTCACCACAAAAATGATCATTTTCCCTATTTCCCTGAAGAAATTTTTCATCCATTTTGCTTTATTTAATCAAGGAAATATATGTACATTCTTACAAATATGGACATATTCCTGCTCAAATCACTTTTCTAGAACTCATAGAAAGATACATTATTTCATTAAATCATCTGTCTAGGTGCTTTTTCCATAGTAAGAAAAAAAAAATCCTCTAGTTGATTAAAACATGGCCAAACCTATTTATCCTGCTTTTAAAAAGATTATTAAGGAATTTAATGTCAGATTTTTATTCCCAATCATAATCGGAGAGGTAATCTCAGTTATTCAGTTTAATATTATTTAATTTCCAGTATTATTTTATTTTGCTTATTCTATATCCATGATGCCAGAGTGGAGAATTTTGAGGTAATCAAATACAGTTGAAAAATGACAAGTCATATGGGGTTAACAGAGATTTTGACAACATTTTTGAGTGACTCTTTTTCTTATTAAAGATAACTTTTAAAAATAGATAAAATTATTAAAATGACATAGCCTTTCTCAAAAATTATTTTTGAAATATTGTATTTTCATACTTTCTATTAAAAAGATTCCAAACCTGCTAATATGGAAATAGCAAAATTATATTATTTTTACTTAAGATCAAATTCATTAATCCCTTTTTGCTAGGAATTACTACTGTACCTATGCCACCTGCAGGACTGCCTGACTCAAAAGTCAGATCACTTTTTTTTTTAATTGGTAAACTTCCTTCTTTCTTGGGAAAACACATATGATATTCCATTATTATCCTTTTGAAATCTTTATGATGTGCTGTGATGTTCACTTTCATTACTGATATTGGTCATTTGTATCCTGTATTTTCTTGAACAGTTGGGTCAGAGGGAAATTAACTATATTAATTGTGTCAGTTTGGGTCCTCCTAAAAGCAAACAGGAAGATGGGATTTGTTGCTCAAAGGATTTACTATGGAAATGCCTGCAAAAGATAAAAGGGGAGTAGGGACAGAAATCAGCTGGGAAAACCTCCAGACCACTTTGTAAATTTGACAGCTGTGAAAAGAGGTTGGGCGGGGGAGGAAGAATTGGGTGGGGAAGACCTCTGACACAGCATGGTTTTGAGAAAGTTTTGACCATAGCAATGGGTTTCTGCACTAGAGAAATCCTGTTAGGGATGGGCTAGGACTAATCCTCTGGCTGTGCCTTGTCTTTGAGTGGTTCCTCACTGAATACCTAACCAGTGGAACTAAGACCATCAGTCAGTGAGACTCTTCACATGAAGTTTCTCTTGAAAGGGATCTGAGCACACTTCCACCGGTGTCATAATCTAAAACTTGCACAAAAAAGATACACATATTCATGCAACTCCTATGAGTCTCTCTTCCTGAGAAAAGGCTGAGCACAGTGAAGTTAGTGGAATAAATTATAGCCCCTATGCCAAGTTGGTCTTGGGACCACAGGTGATAACTCATTTTTTAAATTCTTGCCCCATTCTGATCTCCCTTCATTCTCATCTATAATGTTGGCTAGTTTTTGTGGCTTCGCAGGTGGCATGACTCCCATTCCTCTTCCACCTGGTCATCAAATTGCCTTTTTGGGCCAGGTTTCTGTGCATGTGCATTTACCATTATAAACAGGAAAGGGAAAACCAAGAAGCATCCAGGTAGATAACTTGTGTTTTTCTACTAGTTTCCATTTGCAAAACCAATGCAACCTCCTTCTGTTGGTCAGGACGAATTACTCTGGATAGTGATTCTTTTCACACCTACTGTTCCTAGAAAACTGGAAGTCCAAACTTTCCTGCAGTGGTGATATCTTTCAGTTCAAAGAATCATAGCAATAAATTGGTGCTTTAGCTGTGCCTTCACTAGGCTATCCCAGTGCTCAGTGAGGTGATCATTCTGTAGAGCGTGTGGTCATGGAACCACTTCCATACCACCTTATCTATGAATTTGGTCCTCACTGGATGCTATCTTATGTGCAATTTCATACCTATGGATCAGATCTTTTGTAAACACCATTAGGTTGGTACTTGCTGAGGTTCTGCAGACAGATTAGAAAACCCATAGTAGGTATCTTTCCCTGTAAGGAAAAACAAACAAACAAAAAAAACAAACAAACATAAAAAAACACTGAGCCTTATAGGATGCAAGGGTCCCCATTTAGTGAATTTGCCACCAATGGGCTTGTTGGTCTGCTTGAGGAATAGAACCATGTCCCACAACTCAGTGCAGGTCTCTGTCACTGGCAGGTTGGACATTCTGAGGCAGCAGTAGCTGGTATAAGTAGGTAGGTAGATTAGGAGGTAGGTAAGTAAGTTAGATAGGCAAACCTTGGTAAGTGGAAGTCTATCCTGTTCAGATCAAAGGTAGCTTCCATCTTTGCCATGGTGGCCAGACTATGTGCCATTGTGTTATCCTGTGGTGGTTAATAACAAAGCAAGACCAGGGTCAAATTTTCAAGTAATTTTGGTTGGTTAGTGCCTCTGTCATGGTGGATACTTTCTGGTAGGTATAAATGTGTGTCTCTTCACGTGCCTTTAGCCCCAACCCCCTTGTGTTCATTCTTATCATACGGTTCCTTCCAGACCCAGACCAACAAGCCTGGCCATTTGGGGCAAAACTGTAAATGATATTATTGTTAGTGCTAATGCTGATTCGTTTTGGTCCTGTTTTCTCTTATGAATAGAAAAGAACAAACACATTGGACAAATGAGCAACTGCACACAATGTACTGAGGACTTATTAATCTGCCCTAGCAACAGTGCAGCTTCTAGTAGAAGAGCTGCAATTAGGGTCACAGTTTGGTTGAGTTTACAGTAGTCTACAGTATTCTCTAAAATTCAGTGGGTGTTCTATAGGTCAAATGGAATTTTAAATGTAACCATGTAAGAATCACCAACCCTGTACCCTTAGCTTCTTGATGGTAACACTAATCTCTGCCATTCTCCTCATCATGGGAAATATATGTGTTTATGTATATTTTATATATTTTTATTAAACATTTACTTATTTATTTTTAAAGACTTAATTTATTTTGAAAGAGGGAGTGAGAGCATGCGGAGAAGGAGAAGGAGAGAGAAAATCTCAAGCTGACTCTGTGCTGAATGTGGAACCTGATGCGGGACTCCATCTCACCACCTTGAGATCATGACCTGAGCTGAAACCAAGAGTTGGATGCTTAACCAACTGTCACCCAGGCACCATTTTATTAAATATTTATATTATTTATTATCTTGAATAAGAGGGCAATATCAGAGACTCCCATTCATCTCTTCCCTCATGTTATCTTTTATCCAATAGGTAAAGGACCCCATGTGGTCGTTACTCTATTTCTATCAATCTTAATTATAGATTCAAAGACTAAGGAAATGGGTAGGTCTGCAAACCCAGTGAAGCTGCTGTAGGCTGAATTCTAGCCAGCACTCCATTTATTATATGGCTTCAGCAAGCTCTTGCCCTAAAATTGGGGCCATGGTGACATTTCACATCTCCCAGTTTTAGTGTCAACTAGCATTTAAACTTTAGTCATCAAAATGGTGGAATATTCCTTTTCCTAAGGTATATTCAGCTAGGTAAATGACCATTAATCCTTTTGGAGAAAAACTAGGGAAACAATATAAGACATAATACTACGGGAGCATTGTAGTATATAATACAGTAAAGAATTAAGGTAAATAATTACTGTGGGGACCCCAGGAATCCCACCATCATTTCACTCAATGGATTTCAAATCAGAAAACTGGATTAGGTCCAGGAATTGAGCAAGGGATGGGATTTTTTTTTTTTAAATCAGGGCAATCACTGTTAATTTCCTGCTCCTCCATTCTTCCCGTGTGATTGGAAATTACAGTATATCCATTTTCCTCAGCTCACCTCCCTTCCTTCATCACCTGCCAAAGAAATCACCAGTCCTATCATTTGGGATGAACCACTGTGTTTTCCAAGTTTCTAAGAGGTACCCCAGCAAGGAATACACCCCATCCTTCAAGGTCCTTGCCAGCAAGTTAAGTCCTATAACCTGAGAAATTACTCCCAAGTAACAATTTCATCATTCTCATCCGAACTTACAATAGCACCCTGAATGAATCACTCTCATATTCAACCCCAAGAATCACCTTAGATCCTACAAGTACATGGTAGCTAATTGCTGTAGCTCCAAGGGGTAAAATTTCTCTTCTTCCTGATTCAGACTCAGCATATTCAGTGGGTTATACTGGGATCTAACCATTGTTATTGGCAAATAAGCCAGGAGAGGAGACAGAAGTTTCCTAAGGGATAGCTATTGCTAGCTAGAAGAGAAGAAGTGATAGTTCTCACAATGGAGGAGAGTACCACCTCTGAAAGTCAAAAGGTTCAAGAGAGTTTTAAAGAATCGAAATCTTTGGAGACATCTGCCTACTTATCTCCATCCTATATTCCAAGCTGTCTGGTTTTCCCACTTGGATCCTTGATATTGCCATAGTAGACCTGACCAATCAGTTCAATCCAATCGGAGGATGTTTAATGTCTCTGGTTCTCTACGGTTCAGACCTTCAGTTTTCTGTGGAACTGTATCTGCTTTTCCACTGCAGGAGATAAGGCCCATTCTGCAAGCTGCCAAAGAAACCCTTTGACTTTCATACTCAGCTTTTTATTATTTGTTTAGTGCACTCATTTCTCATTACAGCAGGTATCAGTTACAACCATACTGTTTGTGTAAGCACTACTTTTCCTGTATCTTTTAAGTATCTGAACCACTGCATTAGTGAAGGCATACCCTTCCACCAGTACATTTCTGCAAGTTAGAAGCTGTGAAATCTTCAGCAATCAGGCCATTAGTGCCAGAAACTGTCAATGCTACATATAAAATTTCGTATGGTTCTTCTCTGCCAGCAAGCCAGAGAGAGAGCCAAGTGCCAGACTTATATCTTACTTCTTATTTTCTTTCAGGACTGAAGGTATTGCCTATGCTGAATGGGAATAACTATGCAAAAGATTTATTGAGGGGAATGGTTGTGAAAGATAAAGGAAGAGGGAGCAGGAGAAGTTATTTAACTTTTAAAATTTGTTAAAACCAGATATATGGCCCCCAGATGATCTATATTGGTGGTTTAACATTTGCTCTTGAAAGAGTAATTATTATGCTCTTGTTAGATACAATGTTCTATAAATATCAACTAAGTCAAGTTACTTGGGAGTGTTTAAATTTTCTGTCTTACTGGCTTTATTCTTATTATTCTATAAACTGCTTAGAGAAGAATGTTAAATCCCACCTATTATGAAAAACTACTGTACTCAGATTAGAATTCAAATCCATCATTGTCAGAAGCAGAAATTGGAAAAATAAATACAATAAAACATGTTGGTAATCAATATTAAAATTTAATATAGTATAGAAATTAATTATATAGAAGCTAAAATGTATAATGCATGGATCAAAAGTAAAATTTCAAAAATAAATATCTTAAAAAAACTAAGTGCAAATCTTAAAAATCATAGATATAGGAAGTTTGACATTGGTTTAGCTTCATGCTTCTATATGGAAATAAATCACTTTTCTTTTTAATGTAGTATAAATCATCACTTTTTAAGAAGGCGCCTTATTTAAAATTACTTAAAGCATACACAAATGCTCTCATAGAGAGGAAATAGAAAAATAATTTCCTTTAACAGAAAACATCAATGTGAAGCTAAGAATGATTTTAAGAAAAGATAAGATTGTCTTGAAATTGCAAAAAATATTTTAGTGGTTTATGTTCTCATTATCAAAGCAGTTAGTCACTGACTTATTTTATTACTTTCAGGAAGGGGACATTTCCTGTCTATAGTACAATGTCTGATGTCTAATATATCATGCCTGTGAACTATCAGGATTACTATTGTAACATTTACAAATCTTACATTTTTGACCTTTTAAGCTAACCTAGATTTTTGTCTAGGGGCCTATAGAATAAATGTTAAGTATAGGTTTATGCAAATATGCACATTAGTTGGCAAGTTAAATGTTAAAGTGATGCTTTGAGTGTGGAAAAAGATAAAATTTTAAAAATGGTAAAAATTAAACTTATAAAGTTGGATGTATTTACTTTAGTTTTGCTGTTTTTTTTTCCAAGATTAACCTGAGAGTACTATCATATGAATAAATATAGGTAATTAATTAATATCAGCAAATGTTAATGCCTTAGAATACTTGGTTTTATTAAATTTGTGCTCAGTTTTTAAATGAAAAATGTATATTCCTCAATAGCAACATTAACTTTTGTTTTACATCTTAAGAAATAAAAGAATAGGTAATATGTTGGAATATTATTCCCTTCCAGTAATTCAGTACATCAAGCAAATAACAAAGCTGGAGACTTTTTTTTCCCACAACAAAATTCTACATTGCAACTTGGTAGAGGGAACAATCTTCAGAAAATTACATATATTTTCATCATCAGTTTCATAGAAAAAAATGGTTAATATTGAAATAATTGAAGAAATAAAAGCCAGTGAGAATAATAAAAATCTTAGCTATTTTTACATTCCTAAGTACATTTTGGAATTTTTACTATAAATAATTATGTAAGAATACCAATAAAAGTATTTCAAACTTTTGTGTTCAAAGAGAAGTTTTATTTATTCTCTTTCAATGCTTGTCTGAGTTTTTTTCCTTCCCAAAATCCATAGATGTTTGGATGTTTTATTAAAGAGCAAATCCAAACAGGAGAAGAAGAAAAGTGATGTTTGACTGGATTGGAGGCATATTTAGATAAAGAGATAATTAAATTCCTCATATGTTGCTGATACCACTCCCTCTGAAAAACTTAAATTCTATTTTTTTTAATGTTATGGCTGTTACTAAATATAAATAGTAGCCAGTTTAATTTTTCATTGTAATATAATGGAAACCAAAACACACAATATCACCAAAATAGGAATATGGGAAATACTATATCTTAGCATATGAACATCAGCATTTTTCTCATCAGAGAGGTACTAAGGTAGCATACATGCTTCACTTGGAATAAAACTAAAGAATTAAGATAAAAAGAGATTTATTCTGTGGATTAGGTGGCGGAGAGTTCTAGCTCAGCTAAAAATAAACCTTAAATTCTTGGGAGATAATCTGGCGAGAAAAGAGTTTTGCATAAAAAGTGGCATCCATTTGACATTTGATAGTATTATTTGCTAAATTTATAAGTATGCCATGTATGAGCATAATAGATATTTCTCTCCTAACATGCGGTATATATAATTTGCCCATGTTTTCTCTTTCCTAACTAAATTGAGCAACAGAATACTTTACATTGAAAGAAATAGAGTTATTCTGGTATTGTTGTTGAATAGCTAAAAGGTACTAAAATTGAGTCATTTTTAGAAATGAATTTAATTTCCAATACTAAAAACGTTGGAAAATGTTTCTTTCTGTAAAAAAAAAAATACATTGTTATTTTATCCTAAGTTGTTTTTATTTTGTCAACTATAGTCCATAGTTAATTTTCCCAAACCTTAACTGGGAGAAAAACTAGTTCTTGTTGGAATTAAGAATGCTGGTGAATAATCTCAATTGCAGTGCCAGTTAATAAGTCATTTCTTGCTGAAGTAGACCATGTAAGGCTTAAAATCTTGTCTTTCACATGATGCATTATCATAAGGTCATATTCACCTTTTAAAAGATTGATGACACTACTCTGAAAGACACTAGTGGAGTTAGGTTTAGTTTTATGGCCAAACATTCTGATGTGACTTTCACCCAATCAAACAGAGACACAGAAAGAAATGACTTCAAAATGATATAATGGAAAGACATTTCAAATTTGTGACCTAAAACAGTCACACTGATGCTACTTATGTCATATTTCATGTGGAGGAGTTATATGTAAAATCAGTTGGCTCTACAAAAGTCATAAATGTATCAAGGATATAATATTCTGATCTATGTTATTCAATTAAGCTTAGCAAGGACTACCTTTCCGTTTTCATGACAAAATAAATCAAATAAATGGTACATGGGAGTGCCTGCTTGGTCAATCTCTGATACAAGTTTATTTGAATCTTTGTTAGTTTAGAGAGCTCCTTTAGTTGAAAAAGTATCTTTCATAATCATGAACTAATCAGTATCCCTTTTATTTTTATAATTTTAAATTTTGAAAGGGATTATCTGGAAAAAATAAATATCACTTTTAATAATCATGATAGAAATTCTATTATGCAGAGGTATTAATAAGTGAAAAAGCTGAGATAGCATATTCTTATTAAATAGCTCACCCTGTCTGCAACTTTAATATATTCTTTCTCTCCTTGCCATGATTGAAGTTGGCAGTATTAAGACCAATTGTGCATAGGGACAGCCGAATTAGCCACAGGAGGCAATTAGATTTGACCAGATCAACTGAGAATTTTCATAAATTTTTGTCAGTTTATAATAATGAATAAACCTGTGTGAGCATTCAAAGAAAAATGTTGACACAAGAAAAATATTTCCATTTTAATATGCTGGAAATTCCCAATGAAATTATTCAAACCTTGTTTCATCTCTTATATTTATTTTTGCATGGAAGACTAAAAAAGCTTCACACACTAAAAATGCCTGTTGATTACTCCTGAGAAAGGGAACTAGTGATTTTTAACTTTGCTATGGCACTGATGTTCTGTTGGCAGAGGTTATCCTGTTGCTTTCTTTCAGGTGAAGTAATTTTGACCCAACTAGAATATATTTTATAAATGTGCACGTTAAATAATGAGAAATGCAAATACTGTAAATATATGAATTATTTTCTTCCACATAGCTTATCAAACTCCACCATTTTTTATACTTGAAGGGAATAATAGAGTATCTTTTAATATGAAATTTTTGAATGAGCAGACTGAAAAAAGAATCCCTGATGCCTCGTCTTCTCTATAACCATATGCCTAATCCATCAGTTAGTTCTGTTGCTGTACTTTATTATTTTTTTTAAGATTTTATTTATTTATTTGACAAACAGAGATCACAAGTAGGCAAAGAGGCAGGCAGAGAGAGAGGGGAAGCAGGCTCCCTGCTGAGCAGAGAGCAGGATACGGGGCTCAATCCCATGACCCTGGGACCATGACCCAAGCTGAAGGCAGAGGCTTTAACCCACTGAGCCACCCAGGTGCCCCTCTGTTGCTGTACTTTTAAAATACATCACAACAAAATTCTTAGCACCACTTCACCACTAGCACCAGGTAAAAACCACCATTGTCTCTTGACCAGGCACCTCAATATCTATCATCTGGTCTTCGGGCTTCCTATTTACCAAACTTACCTTTTCTTTTCTTGTTCTTTCTTTCTTTCCTTTTTTTTTTTTTTTTAAAGATTTATTTATTTATTTGAGAGGCGTAGGGAAGGAATGGAGAGAGGGGGAGAGAGAGAATCTCAAGCAGATGCCACACTGAGGGTGGAGCTGGACACAGGGCTCAATCTCACAATCCTGAGGTTTGACCTGAGCTGAAATCAAGAGTCAGACACCTAACTGGCTCCTCACTTTTTTAAACAGAAATAGAATTATGTTAGCTTTCGATGGTCTCCATCCTTCTCCATCTAGAATAGGACTCAAAATCCTTATTCTGTTCTACAAATCCTATAAACTAAATCTTAGCTCACCTTAGACCTCCTTTCTTACTGATCTCCCTCCCTACTTCCTTGCTTTTTGCACACAGACTCCCGCGATGTTTCCTGAACACATCAAGTACGCTCCCACATCTAGGCCTCTGCAATTACTGTCTCCTTTGCCTGCTGACTTCTTCATACTGGTTTCAGCTCAATTACCACCTTTCCTGAACATACTATCTAAAATGCCAAGCCCAGTCACTTTTGATTCTCTCAACTTTTTTTTTAAAGCTGTAACTGATATTTCTTTATATGTGTATCTATTTATCTGCTCATTTCCTGTCTCCTCTTGGGTAAAGAGGGCATTTTTATTCTCTCTTGTTGCCCCAATTTCCCCAGTACCCAGACAGTTCCTGAAACATAGTGAGATCTCATAAAATGTCAGTGAACTGAATGAATATGAATGATCAAGATGAGACATGGTTCAAAGACTTCTGAAAATTGAAATGTATTGAATAATGTTTTGGATCATTTAAGGATGCCATTTCTAAGAGTATAAGTCAGTATTAATCAAGAATATTATAGGGACTTCTATTGATCCCTTTTTATTCATGCAAAATTTGAAAGTTTAATATTTTATTGCCAATGTGTTTAACTCTGTATTGAAAGGTGTTTTCACAAAATTGTGGGCTGCAGCATTTATTTAAGCACGGTAAACTCAATATTATTCTCTTATATTTGGTAATGAAACATTAGTATTTTCAATAATTTAATCCTAATAATATGTAAGTTTCAGGGATATATGTTGTTCCTTGGAGCTATTCAAAATGAAAGTAAGTGTACTTACCACTGTCTTACAACTGCTAGAATTCTGAGCTTTTCATTTAAAAGCATATGAAAAAATAATGTAAATTAAATACCTAAAATTGTGTTAAAAATACAAGTTAGTAACTAGATGTGTGAAATTAATGTTGTCATACAAAATTGTTAGATAATACATTTTGTGTGATAAGCTGCTGTTCTGCTCATTTAAGTATGAATATTTCCTAGAAAAATATAAGTAAAATTATTACCAACTGCTGATTAAATAGCTTCTTTTCTTGAGTTTTTGTACATATTTTTGCACAAAAGCATCCCTGAAATTCTTTACATTTTAATTTAAAAATTAACATATTCTGAAAAACTAAAAGAAAAACGTTTGGCTTATTGTTGTACATATGTTTTATTATACATAAAATATTTACTACCTTGATAAAGGATTACATTGATAAAGTGTTCTATTGTCTTACACAGTACACTTAGGAGAATCCTTGAATATTCATTTTATGCATATGGTTGCAATTTCAAGATAATTCTGTGATCTCTAAGCACTACTGTTCCTTCAGTACTCTGGCTACAAGTTTTTTTTAATCAAGGATAAGAATGATATATCATCTCTAATTGGCACTCATACTAAATAAATATTGAAACTATATTTTTATACTTAGTGACTGACTGATTCAGAAATTATCTCAAAGACAATCTAATCTGAGCAGCAGATTTTAAAAGATCTGCCATGCTGACATGCTATGAGGAATCATGAACATATTACATAGTATAAGTCAAGAAACAAATAACTAATACTATCAACTACATCAGTGGAGAACTTGCTGAACCCAGAACATGCTAGGGGAGTTATTAGAGAAAAAGGTTATTTACTCTCAAGAAAATTTCATATTTGTTTTATATATTTTTTTTACATTCTCTTCAGAATGCATATGCAAATTTAAGAATGTTATTCAGATTATTTTTTAAATTTTTAATTGAATTTTTTTTTTACATACATGTATAGTGTCTCGGACTTAGTGATCACATATAGCAAAATCTAAAGTCTGAAATGGGCAGTGGTGGGAATCCATAACGATTGTTTTAAATCAGAGTCTGAGGTATAGTGAGTCAGGTAACTATGCTAATGAAAGGGATATTAGCCTGTTGGTTTTCCATGACTGTGTATGAATAACTCAGATTTCTATAGGCCCCAGAGTGGAGAAATTTATTTAGGATTACTTAGTAACTGATCAGCTTTGGAATCAGGGGTTTTTGATAACTTTGACATATTGCCAGTTACTAGTTGCTAACAATTTAGGTAATAATGATACAATACTAATATTTTGAATTATACATTTCTGGGTTTCCCAGGTTAGAAAACAAAGCAATAGACCCAAAGGGACACTGTTTTTTGACAAAACTTGAAATGAGTCTTATCATCACACCTAATTTTAATGTGTTTACATGAATAATAAAGATTAACAAAACATATTTTACTCCACTTGTATATAGTAAGTATGGGGCCAGTCAAGATGATAAATAAAATATGCATTATTTTCCAAGGATTTTTATTTTCATTACAAAATTGACAGGAAAAACAAATACTCTTTTATTCTCAAGAAAAAAATAGGTATCCTCTTTTTGCTCACTCAGTTTTCTAATTGAACATCATTTAAAATGATGTTTAAAAATATATCTCAGTATAAGGAAAACTTGGAAAACAATGAAATACATTATTTTTTCAGTTTGTTTTCTATCCAAATCAGAGAAAATTGTCTAATTTAACTTAGATTCAAGGCATAAAAAGCACAATACTATTTTGTCCATAAAAGGAATACATATTTCAAGTTTTGGGGTGAATATTTAAAAGCATCTATGGAGACACAGGTTTACTATCAGAATTACTGGACTATTTACTCAAAGTTAAAGTAAGGGTTTTTAAAATATGATATGTATTTAAAATATATATACAAATATATATAATATATGATACATATTATATATAATAAAATATATATAAAATAAAATATTTATAAAATATATATATACACACACAAATACATATATAAACAATCCCTACAGACATATGGGCCCCTAAAATATTTGTATTTATATTTATATTATATCCTTATTTCATCTGAAGAGAAAAATTTGTTCATTTAGAATCAAGTACTCATTGTGTCTCTATGACAGAAGATCTATGCCAGGCCTTATAGTCAATGATTTCATTAAATATATATCCCCCTGACCTCAGGAAGCTTGCAAATTAATGAGAAAAAAAAAGAAAGACAAATGATAGTTAACAAATGCATAATTACAAAATTACAAATTATCTGCTCTGAACTAAAACTAAAAGTATTATAAAGATATTACAGTAATAAGTCTAATTTTATATAGAGTCAGGAAAGGCATTTTCAAGGAAGTTACATTTATTTTGAGAAAGGGTTGGTGGAATGAGTAGCTAGAAGAAATATCAGGGAAGAGCAAATATGAAAGCTGTGAGTATGGCTAAGGAGGGAAGACAGAAAGACGAAGAGCTTGGAAAAAAAGAGGAAGAAGATCAGTGGGGCTGCAGGGTAAACATTGAAAAAGAGGGGAAGAATGACACTAGATAAAGTTGAAGAGGTTAAAAAGATTAGATGATACAGTTTTCCAGTAGAGAATACTCAGTTGTGAGAGGATCCCCTAAAGAGATTGAAGCAGGGGCACAATTTTACTGGTATGAGAAGTAAGCAAGTACAGATAGAGAGATTACTCAGGATGTTTGAGGTTGTGGCAAAAACCCAGAAGACATAATGGCAACCCAGAATAAGATCCTGGTAGTGAACACGGAGAGAAGGGAAAAGTACCAAGGATGTGTGTGTGTGTGTGTGTGTGTGCCCGTGTGTATTTAGAGACTTAATTTAATATGTTTATCTATATTCCACTGATCTAAAGCATAACTATGTAGAGTTATATCAACTAAAAGATAAAAAAAAAAGAACAAGTGTGGTTTTAAATTGAGCTCAGGAATGACATTAAGATGCTTAACCTGATTTAGGTGGACCACAGATTATCAATTTTCAAGCAGTCAATTCATTAATTCATTAAATAAAGACTTATAAGTTATAAAATTCACACTATCTACAAAGTAAAACCAAACTGCTTTTTCAGGTGTATGACTAAAGATAGTAAGTCTAGTAGGATCTAATCAGAATTTCTTCTGGAATATTCAGATGATTAAACTAAATACACTGAGGAATGGAAAAGTAGCAAAGTCATACCTTTATACCTAGGTGTGTGTGTGTGTGTGTGTGTGTGTGTGTGTGAGAGAGAGAGAGAGAGAGAGAGAGAGACAGAGAAAAAGAGAGATGGAGAGATGGAAAGAATAATTGATAATACCCTTTAATTGATTACTGTAGAAATAGTTACATACATATTAAAGAGGTTTAATAAGATACTCAGCTAATATTTTGTTACTCACAGTTATAGGAATGCCAAAAGTCAATAGAAGGAAATAAAGTTGAATACTGCTTTAAATGTAAAATAATGTATGTGCATTGCAAGTACAAAGTAACATGAATGATATTAAACAGATCACCTGTAGACATTGAAAGATTTTCTTTTGCAAGATTAACTCGATTAACTCGTCAATAAATTATAAATAGAGTTAACTGGATTATTTTTAAGGAACAAACAAGGAGATAAACACTTTAGAATCAATACAGGTAATTAAACCTGTTACATGTTACAGTCATTAGTTTCATAGTTTAATAGATGACAGAGACTTCTATTGGAACCAAATCGAATGTGCCTGTTAGTAACAATGAGTAATAATAAAGTATAAGGCTATGTAACAGAAACAAATGAAGTGTAAAGTAAAATAATAGAGGAACATGACAAGTTAATTTTTTTTTTGTTTTTGCTGTGCAATGTTCTTGGAATAGAGTACATCATAAACAAAAAATTACTTTTATATCTGCTAATTTCATGGACAGGAACATAATGAATAGATCAGATGATCTGTCTTATAAAGTTTTTTTTCTTATCAAACATCAGATTCCACAGTCTTCATGTAGCAAGCATATCAACCATATTATATGAAATGATTAGGACAACCATAAATTATCCATTTTAAACTGAGTGTTTTTTAAAACTGTTTTATATTTCTTCTCATGTAATAAAGAGGCTGTTTATTCACTATCTCACTAAAAATATGGAACGCTTTCTGAAAATATGTCTCTCCAAATCTTTAACTTCTAAGCTGTTTGTTATTGATCTATTTCATGCAACTTAAACTATTTAAGTGAATTAATAATAATTGTACTAAAAATTGAATAAACCAATACAGCCATTAAAAGAAATAATAATCAGCAAACACTTGAGAGACACTAAATGCAACAGCAGAATCTGGTATCCAAAGAAATAGTACTAACAAAGCAAACAGAAAATTGTTTAACAGTAATGTAATAACCTTATTATAAAGTTCATAAAGATTTAAATAGTCAAAATGGTATCTATGCATTAAACAGGAATGGATGCTGTGAAAAAGGAATCATGCCTATTCTTTTATTTTTTAAGTTTATTCATAACCAGATTTGTTCTGAAGGGGAATTAACATGAGTTGCTTATGTGTTTTCTTATAGCCCTTACCTATACCTCCCCTGTCACACAGAACTCTCTTGACTTTGCAATGATAGTCAAGCACGTGGCTCATGTCCCCACTATACTGCAAGCTCTTTGAGGGCACATCAATAGTGAGTTCTTTGCATCTTCTACCATACCTGGACAGGAGTTGACAATATGGAAAAATAGAGAGAAGAGGTGTTTCTTTAGCCAGCTTATCTAAGAGTTCTTTAAATGGTTCCAAGTCAAGGGGATAAAAAAAGATACCTGCAGTAGAGCTGAGATCAAGGGCCAAGAAGTACTAGGTCATGTGGCAATTCCAATCACCAGGATCAGCATAAGTGGGAAGTGAAGATGGCATGGAAATAGAGAAAGAGGATCAGGAGAACAAAGGAAAAATCAAGGTGAGAATGGGAGGGTCAGCAAGCCAAATCCCATTCCCTGGCAACATTTATGCTGCTAGGGCATACGGTATGGCAGGTGGTCTGCTGTAAGGTACCACAACAGACAACAGCCTGTTCCTGACTCCTAACTAGTGCTTACTAGATAGATAAGCTGGAAAAGAATATGGTAGTCTATCATGCCTGTTCTTTTAAAAATAAAATATAATCTTCCTCCCCTTAACAAAATAATTATTAAGTTAAATAGGAAAAAGGACCATAATTAAGGTCAAATTTGTGTATTGAAAGATATCTAAGAAATTTTCCTAGCATAGAGAGTTAAAGACAGATAGATAAGAACTAGTAATGACAAGTTAAGAGGTAGAGTGAAAATATCCATCAGTTCCAGTATTTGTTGTTCTAACAGGAGTTCCAGATGGAGATACAGAGAAACCAGAGATGACATTCATCAAGTATGTGTGCCTACTTTTTTCCTTTCAGTGTTTATGTCAGTGATAATAAGGGAGAACCTTCCTTAGAGAAAGCAGATGGACAATAGTCATAGAAAAATCATCACATAATTCAGATACATGTAAGTATTAAATTAGAAGATAAAACACATAATATGATAGAGAAAGTGTTGGGAATGGCCTAGCTGGAATTACTTAATATAAGACAGTCAACATGGTGAATGACATTGGAATTATATATATAGAATACATATATATTCTATATATATATATTAGAATCATTATATGTTATATATTATATATAATAATAAATATTCTAATAATATAATATTAGAATATATATTCTAATTCTATCTATATATATTATATTCTATAATATATGTTCTATATATGTGTGCATATATATATGTATATACAGAAAGGGGATTATCATGTGAAATCTAGAACAGAGCAGATCAGCAAATATAAGAAGCTCTCAAAAAGGAATGAGGTTGGCATATTTGGGAGAATGAGAAACAGTGGTCTGGGAGTGGTGGGGCATTATTGAGTGGGGTGAAATCAGAAATGATGGACAGGGTCTTATCAACTGGGAACTTTTGAACTGGCCTACAGAGATAGGATCTTATTTGGGTTGCAATGAGAAGTCTTAGGAGGATTTTGACTTTATGCTTTAAAAAGATTGGATTCTGCCTTTCAAGAATCATTTTCCTTGGTAGGTAGAAATGCTTTTACAGCTTTACATGGGCAAAAATGAGGAGGATCATTTAGATTGCTGCTGAACTAGTTAGGTAAGAGACGATGGTGGCTATCAAGTGCAAAGTGGCTGTGGGCCCTATGGAGATGGCTTCCTGAAGTCTGAGATCTTAGCTTATCCCCACCGTCTATCACTGGGGTGGTGGCGGGGGGGGGGGTCAGGTCTTTGAAGACATACCACTTCTTGGTTCTTATTCAATTGGTCATCTATTTGTTGATTGTTTTGATTGTGTAGACTCTATTTTGGTTTGCATTTACAAATTACCAATTTTTCTAGCATGTGTCTGTAGACATTGGGCCTGAAGTTTACACAGTAAATAATATTTTAGTGAAATTACGTATAAGTTAGATAATTTTGTCATTCAATTTTTGCTCAGAAACAAAAGGTAGAAAATTCAAAATGAACCTCAGAGTGTGGAATGGTACATTAATCATCAACTGAACATTTTTAAATGGAAAATTTTACTGCCATTATCCAACCAATTTAAAGTGATTTCTATTTCTGTTATAAGGAGATTTCTTTGAATCTGTATACATCATGAACAACTGTAGATTAATAAAATCTCACAATTTTAGCTAATGTCATATTTGTCATTAAAGTGAAAAAGGAAGTGCACTGAATTGTATATAAATATTAATAAATTATATTACTTTTAAATATCATTATGAAAGAACCTGAGAAAAATATGCAATTCTTTGGAGCCCATGCATGACCAGTAGCTAATTTTTCAAGTTTATTGTGTCAGAGTTGTGCTTTCTGGATTTCAAAAGCAATTAGTTTGAAATAAAAGAATTGCATTAAGTTTGTGTAAAAGTTTTTAAAGAATTTATTGAAACCAAGAGCAAAGAGGAATCCAACTTTTCAGTTGATATGTACATTGCTTTTCAAAAAGAGAGTTAAAATCTTAGTATAAAATATCTCTTTATTTCTGGTTAATACAAATTTAGGCCTTAGTTCAGAGAATATCCCATCCCTCTCCTCTTTTCAGACAACACTGACAAGTATGCCTTTGTTAAGGGAACTACTAGCAAAAATGCCAGCTTATCTACTCTATGAAAGGGGTCCAAAATACAGTGACTCAAATAACCAAAAATGTATTCATCATCATTTAGCATTGGGAAGGAAGGAAGGTCATTATATGGTACAGTGACTGCCCTTCTCAATATGTGGCTTCAGTTCTGGAGACCAATGCATTCAGTACCTATTCTTTCTCAAATAATTTTGCATATGTATTTCATTTTTTAAAAATTTCAGTTTATTCTCAGCATCTGACCTTATATTCTAGAGATGACATTGTAGGCTGAACAGACCAGTACTAAGATAAAAAATTAAAAATTTAGCATTCTTCAACTATAATAATCTATAGTGCTATAACCTGCAGGGAAGAACACTAATGCAAATATGTGAAAATTTCTCAAATTATTACTGATAGATACTGGGTTTTTCAAAGAAGGGCTCAAAATATTTTTACATACTTTATTTGGAGATGGCTAACTATATTTATATTACCCATAGATATTTCTGTTAAAGTATTTGTTGTGCAATATATCCTCCTCATAAATGGATCAAACACAGATTTACTATAAATTAAGTGGTAAAATTTTAATATCCCTAACTGCTTACTACAGACTTAAATATTCTTTTTTTTAAAAAAAGATTTTATTTATTTATTTGACAGACAGAGATCTCAAGTAGGCAGAAAGGCAGGCAGAGAGAGAGAGGAAGGAAAGCAGGCTCCCTGCTGAGCAGAGAGCCTGATGTGGGGCTTCATCCCAGGACCCTGGGATCATGACCTGAGCCAAAGGCAGAGGCTTTAACCCACTGAGCCACCCAGGCGCCTCTACAGACTTAAATATTCTTAAAATGTCAAATGTATCTACATGTAATTAGATATACATGCGTATATATATATATATATGTGTCTGTGTATACATATACACAGACACATATATCTATATTCCAGTTGCGCACGCATGTATAAGCATACCTAAATAGTCTTCACTTACTATTATTTTATAGAAATAATATGCTTTCATTAAATAACAGTTAAAAGTACAGAAATAAGATAGAAAGCTAATATTCTTTTTCATACATCTTTCTCTTTTCCCCAATCCTGATTTGATAGTCCTCCTCAGAGGATTTTCATTGCAACCAACAGTTTTGTACCAATATCTGTACACATCTTTAAATATGTTTCTGTTTGTGTGTGTATAAACTGCATGGCTTTCCTTTGTCATTTCCTAGAACGGAAATCAATCTCTCATATTTTTATGAAACTTTTTTAAAAATTTAAGGTGCCACGGATGGTTTTCATTTTAGTACATATAATTTCATTTTTTTGATTATTTAGAAATGTCTTAAAACTAACAATTCACATGGTAAAGAAAAATAAATAAGCCATGCAAAACTTACACAGTATATAACCTTCTCTTGAACTACTCCTAATAGTGTTCTATATTTCCAGTGTAAGAAAGTAACATTACCTTTTAACTTGATTTTTGTTTTATTTAAAAATATGACATAGAATGCTCCTTATTCTTTGTAAGACTGCTTAAACTATGTCATTAGCTGGAAACAACATTGTTTTTTAAACAATCCACTGTAATGGGAGTGTGTATTTTTTCAAGTTTTTCTGTAATTATAAATGGTGTTCTAATGAACATGTCTATATACAGATAGCCATATTTTAAATGTGTTTATGTGGCTAACAGAAGGCTTTTTAAGCTTGAGTTTTTAACAATATTTCAGAGCTTTTAGATGGACCACACTTGATATATATAAATCGTCCTTTATAGATAAGAGAACTCTGGTTTTCCAATATCAAACAGTAATATCATTGCTACCAGAAAAAAAGCATTTTTTTTCCTTCTGGAATTACTTCTATGTTTTCCTGGTTTATAAATGCACATTTGTTGATTAGGAGGTGAACTTTGGACCTCTGACAATGCAACATCACGCCAAGTTTAACTTGCTTCATACTTGGAGCAGTGATTTTGCTCAGCAGATTTTTTTTTTCCTAAGTTTTCCAGTTCTGAAATTATAAACTCTGTTCATCCCTAATTACTGTACCTTCATCAATCCTTATCCTTCTAGACAGATTTATTTTCTTGATTGCATTTATTACCTTGAATTACTTATTTTTTTGTTCATGTTCTTTCATCACTTAGAACACAAGTGTCAAGATGTCATGAGGAAACTGATACTTGTCTTTTATGCATAGTGATAGTTCAAGCATTTAGAAAGATGCCTAACATAGAAGGCACTTAAAGATTTATGGCACAAATCCTTTTCTGCCCTTTTACTGACACAAGAAGCATTTACCTTTCATTGGTCACAAATGTTACCATACACTGTTTCATGTACCATTATTATTATTATTTCTAGATGCTTTCCTCATAGTCCTATGGCTACGTGGTCTAAAAGGAACAGATTTCATTTCTGTGTACTCTTTAACCTTTTGCTTTTTTTTGTTTTTCTCTGCTGGGCAATTGGAGGGTGGTTTCAGGTCAAAAATCTTTTATTTGCAGGCTTGGGGCATTTTCTCTTATTATATTTATGAGCACTTCCTCCCATTCTACATATTCCTTTTTTTTTTTCCTATATATTCCTTTTATTTCTATTTATTTACTTTCTGGGAGACCATATTTTGCTTTTTGCATTTGAACTCCTTTTCCTTACCTTTTCTTTCATTCCTTCCATACCTTTGTATTTTTGGCTTCCTGACCTGGGAGATTTCTTAGGTGTTTTATTTTTATTATTTTTGCTATCATTTTATTTTAATTACCAAGAATTTTAACTTGTCTTTTGAATATTCTTTTTTTTTTCCTGGTAGCTCTCTTCTCTTATATTTTGGATGCACTATTTTCTCTAATCTGAAAATATTGAGCAGAATTTTCTTCAGTTATTATTATTCCCTGAATTATCATGTTTCATCCACAGTTAATTTTGGTTCTCTTTGTATTTTTATTCCTTTTCTCTCTTCGGTTGTTTGGTGATCCTTGTTGTTGGTTTGTATTTGTGAGTGAATGAGAAGATGGGTTAGTATAGATAGTTGGGAGGCATTTCTTCTCTTTTGGGTAGGTTTGCTTCTCTTCCATATTTCTCTGCATGGGGTGTGAGTACTTTATACATAAGTGAGGGATTTTAGCAGACAAGATTCACTTTAGTGCCCAAATTCTTGTCACCAACATGCGTACTATGCTCAGAGAGGTTTTATCTCCTGCTCCAATGCTCTCGCTAGAAGTCTTAGCCAAGTTCTAGGCAACGGGTTAGAATGCAGAATTTGTTTTTACTTTGGGAGACAGCGACACTTCTGCTCTTCTCTCTAAATGTGTGGTGATGATGGTGACATCAGTTATTTATCCCAGTTGTTCCAAATATGATACTTTGATTACAGTCCTACATCTCATCGCCATCCTCTGATACACACCATTCAAGTCTGGGCCTTCCTGAAACAGCACAAGGAAGGCCTTTCAGTGTTGAGAAGCATAATCTGGGGAGGCTGGGTGGCCTCAGTCAGTTGAGCACCTGCCTTCAGCTTAGGTCATGATCCTGGAGTCCCAGGATGGAGTCCCACATCTGGCTCCCTGCTCAGCTAGGAGTGTGCATCTTCTCTCTCTGCTCCTTCCCCTGCTCCTTCTCTCTCTCTTTCTCAAACAAACAAAAAACAAACAAATAAATAAAATCTTTAAAAAAAAAGAGAGAGAGAGAGAGAGAGAACCATGATCTTCTCCTCTCATACCCTGTCACATGCTCCTTTGTCACACCATTCTCAACACCTTTAGATGCTCTTACGTCAAGGTAATTGTAGTTATATCAGGGTTATGTCTACTCCATTTCGATTATGCTGCTCCTGCTCCAATGAAATTTTAGAAGAAAGAAGTGAACATATGTATGCCTGGGCATCATCCTACATTGGAACACATGGGATCTCTTTTATATTTTGCCTTAACATGTTTTTCTTTAAGTACTTGATCAGGCAAACAATGCTTCAAATCTATTTTCAAATGATCAGAATTGTATATATTAATCAAAGACTATATGACAAATGAGATTTTCTTCCCTCAGATTTAGAGGTCTTTGACATACTGTTTCCTACATAATTCTTTCTGAATATAAAAATCTATTAAAATTTTATGTATGTCTACTTTAAATCTAAATGGTCAATAGTTTCCTCTATTTCTTAATAGTTTTAGCCTTATCCCATTAGTGCTAACTCTAATGAAAATACAGTGTCTGTTTACTAGCAATATTTTTAAATAACTACTGATAGTTTTAATTTATTTCTTACTATTACATTTTCTGTAAAATGATCTGCTTACATGTGTCAGAACAAAAATGCTAGTGTCTTTTGTGGAACCATATTAACTATACAATGGGTTCTTGGGGCAATACGGGGGTAGTGACTGATTCTCATAAGACAGTCCTTGAATGAATGCTGTAGCAAACTGGAAGGGAGGTTGAGGTTCTATTCCTCACTTCCAGCATTTTACCACACTTATTTTGGGTTGCTGGTATCTGTAACGAACAGGGTATAGTTCTACATTTTTTTTTCCATTGAGAAAAGATTTGATAATAATTTATTTTCTAAAGTCAATTGTCTCTTATAGCTTTGGTGATTTTTCTGTGGGCCTGGCTATTAGAAGTTGCTGGGAACTAGGTGGAAACATTCTGCTTGATGTTGTTTCCACAGATTTTATGCTTCATTTGTTCTGTAGAAAAATGAACACAAGCTTTTCAAATAGCCGTATCTTGCTCAAATGTGTTTTTAGGACCTAACTCTAAAGCTCTCCAGTACTTTGGCTCACCATCAAGAGTAGTGCTGTGAGCAGCAATTCTATAATATAGTATTGCTTTTGTTATTTTATGACAATCTGCAGGCACTCCGGAGAACTGGATTGGCAATTCGTATAATTCTACCACATAATGCAAATTTCCTGGAACTACAAGGTAGCATTTGTCTTAGTAGTAACATGAAGGTGAGCACCGAGTACTGTAGAAAAGCCAGTGATTTATGATCCATGGGAATGATTCTGCCCCACCGCCTGGTTAAGTGTGGGGCTTTAACAGCTATAAAGCATAAATCTACTGTCTATGAGGCTGCTCAGTTTTATTACTATTTTTCTAACTTGAGAATTTTCCTGCTGGGGATAGAACCACCTTGTCTCATCATTTATTACTCATGATTAAAGCTTTTGTTACAGCATGAGTCTGCATATGGTGGTATTAGAATTTCTTAGTTGTATAAGGGATAACTTGTACATCGATTCTCTCAGGCTCTCTCATTCCCTTCATCATAGTTTAGGGAAGGAGGCTAGAGGTAAAAAGGGAGTAGATCAGTACAAGATTCAGGGACAGGAAGAGTCCAATTCTGAGAAACTGGGGGAATAGAGCAAAAAAAAACTGAGGTACCTTTGACAAGAGAAAACAAATCAAACTTTTCAAAGGTGAACAGGAAAAGCAAAGAGTAAGAAAGTATTGCTTGTATAATTCCTCTTAAAAAAGGAAACAAAGGGAAGAGAGACAAGGTCTTTGAAACACTAAATGTGAGGAATAAGAGTTGAGATCTTTCCTATATACAGTTAATGTCTTTGTCTAGCTGATTATTTTACTTCTGATTTTTTTCCCCCCACTTCAGGTCTACTCTTGGCAGTTTATTTATGCGATGATACAGCTTCTTTATTTATTCCATCAAAGGGGAAAATGAATTTCTTGTCTGTATAAACTTCTGCTTAACGAATGAATGATGTGTATGCGTGTGTGTTTGTGCAACTGTTCTGTAGGTACTAACACTTTTCAGATTGGTATTTTGAGTCTTGTAGAGTCTCATGCAGAAGCATTCTATCCTAAAGATGGCTCTGTTACCCCACAGTCGCTATTAGCTTTAACCAGAAATAATCTCCTTGAATGAGCGAATCACAAGGTGGGTGTCAATGGTTAATACCAGAGTGCAACTAATGTTCGCTTCCAGCAGGTTTAGTGGTTTTCTCTGCATGAGCATTGGGACTACAGCAGTCTTTGCTAGAAAAGTCTTCTTACAGGAGTCTGGTGGCCTATGTTCTACTCCAGCTTCATGACTTACTCATTCTGTGACCTGGAGCATGGCCCTTTATTATCTTAGTCCATTTCCCCCCCAATCTGGAAAAGATAAATAATGTCTCTCCAGCTGCCAAATACTGCTTTTATGAGTACAAATAGAAATAGATTTAAGAGCATATATAGACTACTTGATACCAGAGAAACAGAAAGAATCATCCTCAGTGTGGGAGAATATCATATATGCACAGAATTATATCTTCTTTAGATTTTATATAATACGCAGGAGGTTTTTCTTTGGTTACAGGATTCTATAAGGGGATTTCCTACTAGATTCTTCTGCTATTGTTATAACTTTACAATAATGTTTCAGGAAAGATTTACTCTGTAACAAATCCCTAATTGTTATCAAATTGTTCCCATATACCATACAAATAGTCACCTTGTCAAATGAAAATATAGAATATGTGTCACTAGGAAATAGTCCAAAGAGTAAATGTTTTGAGTAATCATTTGCCATGCTATGATATAAATTTTCATTTCTTAGCAATAATAAGAATTGTCTACTTACACTGGAGTTTTCATTATGAAAGAAGTGATAGACACATAAGATATATATTTAATACAGTTAATGTCTGTCTGGAAGGCTCCATTAGATAACTTTATAATTTAACACTATAGGCAGGGCTTGAATGTAATTCAGTGACCACAAATTTAAATTTGAATTATACTTATTGATCTTAGATTACATGTTTCAGTTTTAATTTAGAAAAATGATTAGCCTGAATCATTCAATCAAACATAATCATAACCAGTGATATAAGCTATATTACCATAATCTTAAGTATACACTGCTACTGTGTTTTAAAATTGCAGGAACTTAAGTCTAGAAGTTTGAGGGAAAAATGTTTCTTTGTAAAGTGAAAGTTTGTTATATGTCATATTTTAAATGTTGATAAGTTTAACAAAGACTTAAACAATGACAACAAATCACTCAGTAAGTCTGCCTTGAGAAAAACAGGAAACACTATAAAGTATACAACTATAACGATCATATGATCATAATGTTAATAGGAAGTGTCTTCCAGGAATAATTAGGAAGTCTGAAAATGCACAGGTCATATGCATTATCTACGTCATCTAAGTGATTCATACAAATACAGCCACGTAAGTGAGGTGCCACATAATTGATATCTGTATGAATTTCCATTTTACTGAACTCATCACAGTTTTACTATATGAATCACTTTGCAACATAGATCAATGGTTCACTGATTAGTTTATTAGATTAAAAGGGGGGGGGTGGTTGCTGCTTTGCCCAAACCAGTCACATGCTGACACGTGGTAAGCAAGATGATTAGGTACAACGCTGTGTACCAAACATGCTTCCTGGAGATCTGGGATCACACGCGGCTATCACTGAAGAATGAAAAGGTCACTTGCTTCGTTATGTGCTTTAGTGCCTGGCTAACATTCAAAGTTCACATATCAGACAACAGGTTGAAGTATTTATTTTCTCTACAAAACAACAACTTTTCAGAATAAGGGCCCATTGAAAAAAGTTTAAAATCAAGACAATTTTCTAGGCTTGTGTTTTTTCCATAGGCTAGTCCTAAACTAATCATACAACCTAATTAATGGAAACCCTAGAAGCATGGCCAGGCCCCAAATATAGAATTACTTTTCTGTCTAAGAATCTTATGTTGAGAGCATTTCCAGGTCAACAATCTGAATGCTTTGGAAAACTGAGGAAGAAGTATTGTTTTAGGAAAGATGAGAATATATTCTGATGTAAACAAGTTTTAACATGTTGAGAGTAGAATGTCTGCAACCGAGTGGGCAAGATTTGCTAATGGAAAGTTTTCTCACTAATATTATCTCCAGGGCCTGAATATTTCTGGGTGATATGTAAGTTGATCTTTCCAAAATAGTGTAGCTGCATAATATGTCAGAAAGAAGGACAGGGTTGTTCATGATGCACTGGTTATGGCTTTTATAATTCAGTGCATGAAGAAAAAACATGTTATTTATAAAGATGGATGTGAATGCACACTGCACTAAATTCACTCGAAGTTTTAAATAATTTACAATGACATATTGTGCTATAGTTTAGAGTTTAAATTTGTATTGGATTTTAGAGAGCTTTTCTCCAAGGATTCTTGCAACTCAAAAACTTGGGTGGGAGGGACAACTGCTTCATGCAATTCTTGTTCCTCTACTTTCAAAGCATTTCGAAAGTTTTCTCTGCGCTGCCAAGTGTTCTCCAAGAAATAAAATGAGGTTACTTATGGATTTGTATGTTCCATTGACACATCATGTTATCCTACACATTTTCTGACATATATTAGCGTAAATGCACCATTACTTATCCCTAAGTCTCCAATTTTGTTAATTTGAACCAAAAAGGGAGCAGATTTACTAGCAAAGCTACAGACTTCTGTGCAGGTGCCAGCACTATTTATAATATTCAATATAGTTTCGCAAACGTAATGGAAAGTGCACTGTGGCTCCAGTTCTTCTGATTTGTTCTATCATTTCAGACTCACAATGTTCTTTTTCCTTCATCCTGGATAATAACATTTATTTTACCAGTAGTTTCATTTAGTAATAACCACCCAGAGTTAAATAACATTATTATCCATTGCTTCATGCTGTACTTTTGGAATTCTGGTCCTGAAGTAGAAATTATGAAAGTTGCCATTCACAGAATATAGCATCAATGGGCAACAGGATAGCACTTTTCCCCTCCGTGACTTTTACTAATAAACACTCCCTTGAAGTGTTTTTGGAATTCCTATGGTAAGAGCCACTACCCTTATGCAAAAAATAAAGATAGCCCACAGCTGAAGTAAAATGCAGCTTTTGCAGTAATTGAAGGGTACTTTTTACTTCAAAGATTTTAATTCAAAGATTGAGTGAGAATGAGTTAAAAACAACCTAGTGTTCCCAAATATTCTAAATTGGGAGCTCACAGGAACTTCTCCAACTAGCTGTGCTATGATCCTTCTAACTTGATTTTCCCACATGCAGACCTTAGGTTATTGTTTTGTTTTGTCCTCTTTTCCTTTCTTAAGGATAGAAAAGAACATGAATAGGATATCATTCACTGTCCGGTGAAAGAGAAGTAAGGCAGCAGAACTTTAAGAATATATAATGGAAAGTGATGAGATATGATATGACAAAGCAGTAGAAATAGTTTAAGGGACTATCAGGTAAAATATAGGGAACAAGGATAGCTCAGTATCTCACTTTTTATTTTATATTATTTATTTATTTGACAGAGAGAGGGAGACAGTGAGAAAGGGAACATAAGCAGGGGGAGTGGGAGAAGGAGAAGCCGGCTTCCTGCTGAGCAGGGAGCCCCATGTGGGACTCCCCCCTAGGACCCTGGATCATGACTTGAGCCAAAGGCAGACATTTACCAACTGAGCCACCCAGGTGCCCCAGCAGTACCTCATTTTTAATGAATGAAAATCATAAGAATTTCCACCCACTCACATATACACCAACTTATCCATCCATACATTTATCCTTTGTTATCCATTTATTATTTATCAAATAGAAGTTGTTTTTGTTTTGTATTGCTTTGTTTTGCTCTACTCTTTGCTTGAGAGATTGTTCTTTATTACACTGATTAATAAAATTGGATTCTGAGAAATTTTCTAGAGATTAAATGACATTCCATGGAATCTTGAGCTAACTATTGATAAACTGCAATATAGGTTAAATAACTTGCTTAGTTTCATGTCTAGGAAAGAAGTTTTAACAGCTAAAGGCAAATGATCAGAAAAAGACTTGAATTTCAGTTTCATAATTTCATTGTGTTGTCTTTATTTCAGATGCAGTATTTGCAAACACAAGCATTCTAATGTTTATCAGAGTATTTTGTACAAATGTGCCTATATGCTGCACAAAAATATTCTTCACATTTTATATTAGGAAGAAAATAACTCACTAACACTGCTTTGTTCCTTCTCATATTCTTTACTCCAGTATAATCTTACTTATTGCGAGAGCAATCCCTAAAAGTGGGTTTTCTTATTCCTATCTTTGGCCTCTAGTTTTACCATAAAAAAAGAATGCTATATGGATTTGTGTTTTTACCAGTCTATAGCTTATCCTGACAACACAACTACTCTAGTTTTCTGGCCCCTGGAAAAACCTAGAACAATCTCTTTTCCCTTCCAGCACTGTAAGAAATTAGAAGGGGCTTTCAAAGGCACAGAGCTGCATCCTCTGTAGAATACGTAATGGACATGCACAGGTTTGGAGTTGTCCCTAAACTAAGTCTGTTTAATCCATTCAGTGTATACTTTGCTCCTACTTTCCACAGTGGTGATTATGAAGTGGTTGTGTGTTATTTGTTCATTGCCTATGTTTCTGATGGAAGCAGCTTCTGGATCTCCATTGTTCAGCATCTCTCCCTAGTACCTAGAAGAGTACCTGATATTTCATAGATGCACTTTATGAATATTAATGATTGTGTCTTGGACATCTGGCCTTAATAATGAGCTCATGTGTCACCTTCCAGAATAAATTTGTTCAAGTGTTGGATTTTTTAATTATGGAATTAAAGCTACATTAATTAAAATACTTTAACATTTTATATTTAAAGCTGTATTTTATTAAACAGAATAAAATCATGAAAATCATCAGTTAATACCTTTTAAGTTTATTTTTAAATAAGAATTAGTGATATTAAATATTTATATTTTGTGGTATCTTTATTACATCTGCATAAGGCATACTTACTTTGGTGCTGCTCTGCTTTTATTTTTTATTTCTTACTATTGAGCTTATGTTAATTAAGTAAATTCATAATGTAGCCATAATTTTCATATGGAAAAATTGAAATAGAAATGAATCTAATAAGAAAAGAAAATACATTTTACTTTCATTATTATTTCTTTATATTTCAGCTACAATTTTTATTTTTTAATTTTTTTAAATTTTATTTAATTTCATTTTTTTCAGTGTTCCAAAATTCATTGTTTATACACCACACGCAGTGCTCCATGCAATACGTGCCCTCCATAATACCCACCACCAGGCTCACCCAACCCCCCCACTCCCTTCCCCTCTAAAGTGCTCAGTTTGTTTCTCAGAGTCCACAGTCTCTTATAGTTTGTCTCCCCCTCCGATTTCCCCCAACCCACTTCTCTCCATTTCCCAATGTCCTCCGTGTTATTCCTTATGCTCCACAAGTGAAACCATATGATAATTGACTCTCTCTGCCTGACTTATTTCACTCAGCATAATCTCTTCCAGTCCCGTCCATGTTGATATTAAAGTTGGGTATTCATCCTTTCTGATGGAGGCATAATACTCCATTGTATATATGGACCATATCTTCTTCATCTATTTGTCCATTGAAGGGCATCTTGGTTCTTACCACAGTTTGGCAACTGTGGCCATTTCAGCTACAATTTTTAAAACAAGAACTTGTTTCAACATGTAGGCTAATGAAGTCAATAGATATTTAAAAATTTATATCTTTATATGATAATTTCTAGATAATAACTTAATGATACCATTTTCATGATAAATATTTTAATTTTGAAAAAATATAAAATTTATACTTAATGACACTTGATTCACTGATATTTTAGTGTGTTTTCTTTTATCTTCCATTCTTTCCTCGGCATATTTAATATGTCTTTCTTTGTGTTTAGCAATAAAATAATTATGACTTTTTGCAAATTAGGTGTCTTTTATTAAATTAAGAAGAGTTTTGTTTGTGTCCTGTAATGCATAAATAAGTGGCATAGAAGTTATGGTTAATTTTATGTGTTAACTTGGCAAGATCATGGTTCCCAGATATTTAGTCAAACATTATTTCAGATGTTTCTGTGAGAGCATTTTTGCATAGGAACAATATTTAAATCAGTGGACTTTGCGAAATAGATTGCCCTCCATAATGTAGGTGGATCTCACCCAATCAGATGAAGGCTTTAACAGATTAAGATTGACATTTCCCCATGAGCAAGAAGGAATCTGACAGCAAACTGCTTTTGGACTTGAACTGAAGCTCTTCCCTGAGTCTTCAGCCTACTGTCCTACTCCCTTAGATTTTGGACTTGCCACGCCTCATAATCGCATGAGCCAATTCTTTAAACTTTCTCTGTCCTTTCTTCTTTCTCTTTCTCTAGATTACACACACACACACACACACACACACACACACCCTGTTGGTTCCATTTCTCTGGTCAAGTAAAATCAACAGATTTTACTTAGAGTCTGTCCTTCTAATATTTTTCCTACACCTTCAGTTCTATTCATTTTTTTGTATTTTGATATGAACAAGAATAAACCACAATCTCAATGAATTTGTTGTCAATAATTCAAGTAGTTTTCTGAGGATCCTAAATATGTAAGTTTAAGAATCATTTATATGTGAAAACATACTGATCGTTATTTTGGAATAACATTGTAGGTCACCATTATTTTATTGCAAGCACTTGTTTTTACATTTTTCTTTAAAACAGGACACTATTGACGAAAGACAGGAGTATCATGAACACTTATTACTCAGCTGTATCTTTGCTGCCTATCTCTTATCCCTGGTAGTTCCCAAAGCATCCTCATTAAACACTTGATTCTCTGCGGTAGCTGCTGCTGTTCTTGTTTCTAATACACCAGATGTAATGTCATCATGTGTTCTGAGTATCTTATTTATAAGCCTTGCAATAACAAGTGCTCAATAAATATTTTATAAAGTATTCAAGTCTAGCAGTAGTTTAAAAATATGCTTTATCTGCAAGTCACATGACCATTCCATAAAAGACAAGTAGATTGATCCAGTTTAAAGTGGAAACAATCAAAACTGGAATTGTAAAAACAAACTAGCAAAAACTAGCAAAGAAATTGGAGAAAAAAAGGAGTTGGGATATGTTATGCAGAGGGCTGGAATTGTTTAAAATTTTAAACATGTTAAGTAACTTAGACTATAAATTTACAAAATTGTTAAAATTAGTATAAATTATATATTTTTTGCTAACATGTCTGCCCTATAAGTCTTCAGTGCTTAACTCCTTCAATAACAACTTCTTCCTTTATTTAGTAATAAAGTCCTTCACCTAAACCATTTTTCTAAGCCAGGTAGACATCTGTTTGAACTTGTGTTGTGGTTTTGTTTTTTTGTTTGTTTTCTGTTTTTTGTTTTTTTCTGAATTTTTGTTTAAATTCCAGTTAGTTAACAGGCAGTGTAATATTAGTTTCAGGTGTAGAAATTAGTGATTTATCACTTTCATATAACACCCTGTGCTCATCACAAGTGCTCTCCTTAAGACATATCACCCATTTAACCCATCCCCCACCCACATCCCCTGTAGTTAAACCTATTTTCTGGTTTACTTCTTCTTCCTTTCCCCTCATTTTCATTTGTTTGTATCTTAAATTCAACATATGAGTGAAATAGTATGGTTTTTGTCTTTCTTTGGCTGACTTATTTTATGGAGCATAAGCCTCTCTAGCTTGGTGCTGTTGTTTTTGTGATGATGTCTTCTTCAGGGTACTATACAAGGTAGTTTGGATCCTTCAGTAATTCTGAAGTGGACTGTAGTTATGATTCATTTTTATTTGATACAAATACCAATTTTTGATTGGAATAATCTAGTACTCCATCATTAATGATGCAGAGACCGAGAGTTAGAGGCAATGTTGGATGGTTTTTAAATTGTAAAATATCTATCATGCTGCTGGGATTGAATTCTCATAATAGGTGATAACAGGATGGCAGGATATATTGGCATATTTTTATCCATAGAAAGATACATGTTTTCTTGATATAAACATTGATTCCCAATTTAGCCTTAGTCACTATGAATATCTGAGTCAATGAATCTTGGTATTGACTTTAATAGTAATCAATTCCTACTTCATGTTGCTGAAGTCATAAATCATAGTTACATGGCATTTTGGTGTTATGGTTTTCTAATTTCCCATGACATTCTCAGATCAATACCTCACTATTTACTAAATGAAGAAAACAATTTATTCTGATAACTCATTTGTAGTACATAGTGTTTTAAAATTATGAAGCTGATATTTTAACTTTTATAATTCCTAAAAGACATTATAAGATGAAATGTGATCAAGGGAACTTATGTTCTTGACACCTTTGAATCTTAAATAACTTGATTTATAATTAATGATTGATGCACATTTTTATTTCTAAGTATGAAGGCTACACAAACAAATAGGTAGTTACATTATCTTATTCAGAGACATGCCACTTAAAGCAATTTTATAAATGCAAAATACTTGAAACTGAATTAAGCATTTTAACCTGAGCCATAAAATTAGTTGTTGGAATGCAGAGTTAGAAGATAATTGCCAGATTTCAGCATCAGTATGTACCATTTTCTAAAACTTTAGAAGTGTTATGACAGTCGTTAAAATATAAGAAGCTGTACCTAGATGAAATTGACTCATCAAAAGAAATATACAGCAAAGAGACTACAGAATGGGCCTGGAAAATTAACAAGGCCTGGTGCTCTCTGCCTAAATCATTGTTACACACTAATTAGTGCTGTGCTCTGATTTGAGGCTTTAAATTTGTTCCTTTGAAGATTTTCTTAAAATTGTATTCAAAGGAAAGGCTCTTCTTTAATAAAACTGTATAATTCTCCATTCACTTGGGAAACATAGCTTCTCAGCATAATGCTGCTGAAAACGAAGAGCTGACTTCTAATAGAGGTGCTAATTATTAACATTCCAGCATCAGCCAAACACTGCACTCTCTTAGACCGAAATAAAATAATAGTGCACAAATATTTCTCCCCTATTCTAATAAGTACTTGAAAAATTCAATAACATTCGTTAAATACATAAATGTGAATATTAAAAATAGATATTTTTTCCCCTATGATTTATTATGTACTGTCTGAATAGCAGAGCTAAAGGAAGGCATCATTATATGGCATAAAAAGGAATTCTTTGGCTGTTAATTATAATGTAAATTTATCCTTATACCAGGGGGAAAGAATGACTTCATAGTTAAAACCCTCGGGCATGGCTGGTCACTCAAAATAAAGATGCATTAATCTTTAATAATTCATACAGTACAGTATGGATAAGGGTAATATAAAATGATGAGATACCTTAAAATGATTTAAAAGAATATTCTAGTAACAGTCTATTATAAATGGAAGCTTGACAGAACAAAACAGGGTATTTTACATTGTCTTCTAGAAATAGAGTAGTTAATAGGAAAATTCACACAGACATTAGTTCCACACGATATGCAAAATACTTTATTTACTACCGTCTTTTTCTCCACCAGTTTTATAATGACACCAAATGTAATCTAGAGTCCTCTTCCTAAGTGAAGAAAGTTATCATTGTCATGTTAGAAACAGAAAGACCTTAGATTGGCAGTTAAAATAATGAACTTGTTTAAACATTAACTCTGTGTGTCCTTGGGAAATTGACTTATCCTCCCAGGCACTCTGTTTCCTCATCTGTCCAATCAGAGTCAGAGAAGCTGACTTCCAAATATTCACTATTCATCCAATTGTAATCAAGGTAGCTTTCACCCTGAAATGTGGCAGCTACAGGGCAAGTGGGTATTTTTTTTTTTAATCATGTCAATTTAAATACACGATACTTCCAAGATTTTCCTTTCTTGTATAGTTCCAAGAAAGGATTGGACACAAGAGGTATTTGCGTGAGACAGGGGGTAAGGTGAACCTTATAAAGTGCCATTGCACTTTGGATGCCATCATCATTTTAGGCAGTGAGGGACATGTGCAGAGGTGCAGTTTGTTCTCATTTAGCTCCATGACCAGCTGTCCTCTTCAATGTCTGGCCCTGCTGATCCCCTAGATACTTAGCAGTCAACTCAGAGAGACAGGAACAATACAGAGCCAACAACCATCCCCAGAAGTTTACCTTGCCCAACTTGTGGTTCCACTCTAGTAGCTTTCTGCGAGTTCTGGTATTTTCATCTATATTGGGGCTATTTAGTGATTTTTTTTTTTCTGATCCCTCTGACCCTTCAATTCTTCAGTTCTCCAACAATTGCATAAGATCTAATTTATATAGTAAGTTCCTGATTTTCTAATACTGTTATCCTGCTTTCCAGATGGAACCCTAGCTGAAATAGTTGGTGAATGTATGGATCAGAGGAGACATTACTTTAATAGATTTATGAATAATATACAGGTAACAGTTGAACAGATAGTACATGCCTATATGCCTTCAATTTTATAGATCCAAGAGAGTAATTAGAAAATTACAGGATTCCTAAATACATGTAAAGTTGAAAGTAGTACAAAATCCAGGTACTCTAGGTTTTATATCATTTCACTTTCCTGAACTTTGCCTCATCTTTTAAATTCTATTTAAATTTAATCGGTCAATATTGTAAAGAAAAATTGAAATTGACTTTATTTTGGTATTTATATAAGCTAACTGAAGATGAAGGAAAACTTTGAATACAAATTGATGGAAATATTACTAATACTGAGATTGTTATTTTAGATTATATCAGAGCTCATCTGACATGAATTCATTGAGGAGTTCAACTTTCTCTTGGTTTCTGAGCCCCAAGTGAACATTTTTTACTATCTTAAACATCATTTTCCAAAAACATTGTTTCATGTTTTCTTTCAAGGAGTCTTTATGGGGGTGGGGGGTGGGTCGGAACAATTATTCAAATTTTCCCACAACTTACTTTATTCCTTCCATAAAAGTGTATGTGTACATTTCATTTATGAGGAAATGGGATGGGATACACTAGGTACTTTCTTAAGAATATTGCTATCAAAATTTGGGAACTTGTGAAGTCTACAGAAGCAACAGAATGATGTGTGTATAACTATAGTTTGTGTGTCTTTCTTAACTGTATATTTTTATCTACACTTTTAAATATAAAGCTAATGTCTGTTTATACATTGTGACTTTCGGGAAAACTCAAGCACATGAATGAGGATTTCATAGTGATAGTGTGCATAATGACCGATCCTGAAATACCTGAAAACTGAGTTCACAGTTAAGGTTCTAGATAAACTGAGGGAGTCAAAAAAGTACCTTCAGAAGATCCCAGCAGAGGCAGCAGGGGTAGAAAAAGTAGGAAGACTGATCTAACTTTTCCCACCATGTACTTATGAAGGTATGTTGCATATGAAAGTATGCAAGAAACTTCTAGGAGATTAAGAAATTTCAGCTTTATCTTATCTCCTATAATGCTTATTTTTCATTTTACTTTTGTGAATTAAATAGTATATCATTCTAGAAGTATTGAATGAAGAGATAAACTAGAAGCACCTTCTCCCCAAATAATATTCTAAATTCATGCTTTACATATATTGTGGCCAATGATCTTATTCTTCACTGATGGGAACTAAAGTGAGAAAAAACAAACTGGAGGGGGGACAGGGAAAATGTAATATAAATATTTTTTTCTCAAGTATGTTTGACAAAATGCAATTTTTCATGACTTAAAGCCAAGACAGAACAAATCATAAAATATTTTCATGAAGCTAATTCCAAAATAGCAATTAGTTCCATAGTAAAAAGAAAAAAAATCCTACATATTATTATCTAACTCAGATAGGTTATCCAACAAACAGCTAACAAAGTCACAGAGAAAAGAACTCAAGATGAACAGAGTAGGAAGGGCCAGAAGATGAGGAGACAACGGTGAATAGCTGTTTGGTGTTTTTATCTTTTCTCTATAATTAAGGGTGGGAGAATAGTTGCTGTATTCATTAGAATAGCTTTGACTGCAAATGTTCAAAACATAAATAGCAGTATAAGTAAGATATAAATTTCTCTTTTGTGTAGAAGAAAGCCATGTTTCAGCAGTTCAGGGTTATTTTCATAATTTATGGTTTCACAAAATTGTCAGTGTGGTAGGAAGAATTCTAACATGAACCAGGAACTTTACCCCCTACTTTACACACCCTATATAATCCTCTTGTGTAGAAATGAATTGTAACATTTTCTAACCCATAAAATATAGGAGATAGAAAGGGATTTTGCAGGTGCAGTTACATTCCTAATCAGTTGATTTCAAGTTAGGAGTCAAAAGAAGCTTACCCTTGGTGGGCCTGACTTAATTAAGTGAGCCCTTTAAAAGAGATTTCAGGCTTTCCCTAAAATAGAGACTTGAAGCAGCTGAGACATTTTCTTTTTGGCCTCAAAGAAGCAAATTGCCAGGTTGTAGTGAAGGGCACAAAGCTGGGAAAGGCAGGTGGTTACCAGTGGCTGGGTGTCTCAGTCCTACAATTGCTAGGAACTGAATTTTGCCAACAACCACATGGGCTTAGAAGATCTTGAGCACAAGAGAAGACCACAGTCCCAGCTGACACCTTTATTTACAACCTGTGTGACCCTGAGTAGAGATCCATCCTAAACCATGGCTAAGCTCCTGACCCCCAAAACTGTGAGATCATAGATGAACTTATCTCATGATTCAAAACTCCTTGAACATTTGCTCTCATATCTCTTATATAAAAAGTAACATGAAAAAAAGATTTTAAAAAGAGAGAGAAAAGGAAAATGAGAAGAAAAAGCAATGCCTCACTTCAAGGACACTTTCTAAATTTCACACACAACAATTCTGAGTATTTCTCACTCACTAGAGCATGGTCACATGACCACCTTTAGCTGCAAGGCTCCTTGTTCTGGATAATTATGGAGGGTCCTCTATCTGAGAAAGAATGTAAGAACGGATTTTAGGGGAAAACTGTGAGTCTCTACCACAAAACTGGAATAATTAAAGGTGCTAATGGGCAGTAGGCAGTAGGATGGCTGTGCCCATTCTGAATGTTGCCAGAAGAGAGACCTGCCTGTACCAGAAGAGATCTATATTCAATCTGGTCACAAAATAATAAGATGCAGAGCAATAAATTATTTTAGAAATCACCAAACGCTAAATTCTACCTCTGGTAATAAAAATAAGACCTGTGAGCGAAATAAGTCTATCGGAGAAAGACAACTATCATATGATATCCCTGATATGAGGAAGTGGAGATGCAACATGGGGGGGTTAAGGGGGTAGGAGAAGAATAAATGAAACAAGATGGGATTGGGAGGGAGACAAACCATAAGTGACTCTTAATCTCACAAAACAAACTGAGGGTTGCTGGGTGTGGGGGTTGGGAGAGGGGGTGGGGTTATGGACACTGGGGAGGGTATGTGCTATGGTGAGTGCTGTGAAGTGTGTAAACCTGGCGATTCACAGACCTGTACCCCTGGGGATAAAAATACAGTATATGTTTATTAAAAAAAAAAAAAAAGACCTGTGGTTGCATGGGGAGTTAGGAGAAGGGAGTTGGGGGAAATTGGAAGGGGAGGTGAACAATGAGAGACTATGGACTCTGAAAAACAATCTGAAGGGTTTGAAGAGGTGGGGGGGGTGGGAGGTTGGGGGAACCAGGTGGTGGGTATTAGAGAGGGCATGGATTGCATGGAGCACTGGGTGTGGTACAAAAACAATGAATACTGTTATGCTGAAAATAAATAAAAATAAAATGATAAAAAAAAAGTTTATAATATTACCAAAAAAAAAACCCTAAAAATAAATAAATCTAGGCAATAAAATATTTTTAGGCTTATTACCATCTCTGTATGATAGCCATAATTATATTCTAATTATACTTTTGTTCTTATAAGTTAAGAAATATAACATTGTAATAGAGTGAAAGTAATAAAAGCTTGGTGGATCAATCCACATCAATCAACATCAAACTTAATGTTTTTAAATAAACTGAAGACTTCATCTAATTGCTTATTTTAAAGATTGTCAAGTAATATTCAAATTAAATACCTTCGTATTAGTTTTCTAGGGCCACCATATCAAATTACCAAAAACTGTGTGGTTTAAAACAAAAGGTTCATTCTCTCACATTTCTGGAGGCTAGAAGTTCTAGATCAAAATGGTCAGTTCCATCTGCAGACTCTAAGAGAATCTATTCCATGCCCCTCTTCTAGCTTTTGGTGATGGCTATAAGTCCTTGGCCCTCCTTAGCTTGTGATAACATAACCACAATCTCTGCCTCCTTCTTCACATGGCTGTTATCCCATTATGCATGTCTGTGTTCACATTTCTGTCTTCTTATAAGGACATCAGTCATTCGTTTAGGGGCCACCTTAATCCAGGATGACCTCATTTTTAACTTGGTTCCATCCACAAAGACCTTATTTCCAACCATGCATAGTTTCCAGGAGGAGATGAACTTCAGTGGGAGCACAATTCAATCCCATACAAGTTTCTAGAAGCCATGAAGGAAAATATATGCAAGTGAAAATGATATATCAATTGGTGGGAAGGTGGCTGGAGAGGGAGAAGAACAAGTTTAAGGCACCAAAGAGTGGTGAATGCTAATGGGGTTTCAACTACTGTCTGAAGCACTGCAGGAATATCTAGCATGGCTACCTGCATTGGCCCTCTGGCTGCCTGAACTAAACATTCTGATTCCGATATAACAACAATTTCCAGGCTCCCAGGGGTTGAGGAGAAAGGTCTAGACACTTTAGGAATTGAAGGATCGAAGTTTAGAGTGAAAGAGAGAAGATAAAATTTTTCAGACATTTGGTAAATGGTAGAAGGGTAGAATGGTAGAAGATGTACCCTAATACATCTATTATAATAATGAGTTGAATTTCACTTCTTTCTTGCTCTTACAAATCACAAACTATCAGTCTTCATTTCTCTTATTACCCATCTGTCTATCCTCCCAGTGTCTTGATGTGTTTGTGGATATGAATCCAGTTCATCCAACTTTACAAAGTAGTCAATAAAAGCTTTTATTTTATTATTATTTTTATTTCTTTTCAGAGTTTCAGAATTCATTGTTTATGCACCACACGCAGTGCTCCATGCAATACGTGCCCTCCATAATACCCACCACCAGGCTTACCCAACCCCCCACCTCCCTCTCCTCCAAAACGCTCAGTTTGTTTCTCAAAATCCACAATCTCTCATGGTTTTTCTCCCCCTCTGATTTTCCCCCAACTCACTTCTCCTCTCCATCTCCCAATGTCCTCCATGGTATTCCTTATGCTCCATGAGTAAGTGAAACCATATGATAATTGACTCTCTCTGCTTGATTATTTCACTCAGCATAATCTCTTCCAGTCCCGTCCATGTTGATATTAAAGTTGGGTATTCATCCTTTCTGATGGAGGCATAATACTCCATTGTATATATGGACCATATCTTCTTTATCCATTTGTCCATTGAAGGGAATCTTGGTTCTTTCCACAGTTGGGTGACTGTGACCATTACTGCTATGAACACGGGTACAGATGGCCCTTCTTTTCACTACATCAGTATCTTTGGGGTAAATACTCAATAGTGCAATTGCAGGGTTATAGGGAAGCTCTATTTTAAATTTCTTAAGGAATCTCCACACTGTTTTCCAAAGTGGCTGCACCAACTTGCATTCCCATCAACAGTATAAAAGGGTTCCCCTTTCTCCACATCCTCTCCAACACATGTTGTTTACTGTCTTGTTAATTTTGGCCATTCTAACTGGTGTAAAGTGGTATCTCAGTGTGGTTTTGATTTGAATCTCCTCGATGGCTAATGATGATGAACATTTTTTCATATGTCTGTTAGCCATTTGTATGTCTTCCTTGGATAAGTGTCTGTTCATGTCTTCTGCCCATTTTTTGACGTGATTATCTGTTTTGTGTGTGTTGTGTTTGAGGAGGTCTTTATAGATCTTGGATATCAGCCCTTTGTCTATAGGGTCATTTGCGAATATTTTCTCCCATTCTGTGGCTTGCCTCTTTGTTTTGTTGACTGTTTCCTTTGCTGTGCAGAAGCTTTTGATCTTGATGAAGTCCCAAAAGTTCATTTTCGCTTTTGTTTCCTTTATCTTCAGAGACATATCTTGAAAGATGTTGCTGTGGCTGATGTCGAAGAGGTTACTGCCTATGTTCTCCTCCAAGATTCTGATGGATTCCTGCCTCACGCTGAGGTCTTTTATCCATTTCAAGTTTATCTTTGTGTATGGTGTAAGAGAATAGTCGTTTCATTCTTGTACACATAGCTATCCAATTTTCCCGGCACCATTTATTGAAGAGACTGTCTTTTTTCCACTGTATATTTTTTCCTGCTTTGTCAACGATTATTTGACCATAGAGTTGAGGGTCCATATCTGGGCTCTCTCCTCTGTTCTACTTGTCTATGTGTCTGTTTTTGTGCCACTACCATGCTGTCTTGGTAGTAAAGCTTTGTAGTAAAGCTTAAAATCAGGTGTGATGTCCCCAGTTTTGTTTTTCTTTTTCAAAATTTCCTCAGCAATTCGGGGTCTCTTCTGGTTCCATACAAATTTTAGGATTGTTTGTTCTAGCTCTTTGAAAAATGCCAGTGGAATTTTGATCAGAATGACATTGAAAGTATAAGATTGCTCTAGGCAGTATAGACTTTTAACAATGTTTATTCTTCTGATCCATGTGCATGGAACGCTCTTCCACCTTTTTGTGTCTTCTTCTATTTCTTTCATGAGTGTTCTGTAGTTCCTCGAGTACAGATCCTTTACCTCTTTGGTTAGGTTTATTCCCCAGGTATCTTACAGTTCTTGGTGCTATAGTAAATGGAATTGATTCTCTAATTTCCCTTTCTGTATTTTCATTGTTAGTGTATAAAAAAGCAACTGATTTCTGTACATCGATTTTGTATCCTGCCACATAACTGAATTGCTGTATGTGGAGTCTTTTGGGTTTTCCATATAAAGTATCATGTCATCTGCAAAGAGAGAGAGTATGGGGAAAAGCTGACAGCCTTCCCTTTGAGATTAGGAACACAACAAGGATGACCACTCTCGCCACTCTTGTTCAACATAGTACTAGAAGTCCTAGCAATAGCAATTAGACAACACAAAGAAATAAAATGTATTCAAATTGGCAATAAAAGCTTTTTTGAATAAATGGAATTATAATACTTTTGCATTGCAGAGAAGAGGAAGCGGATCCTAAATAAAGTATCTGTTCTCTACACAATTTATGAATATTTACATTATTTCTGCTAAGAGATTTTGTATAGTCTGAAGTTAATTCTCTAACACTGTATAATTTTGTTGTTAATATGAGTAATATCTGAATTTATAGATTTTATTTTTGAGGTGATTTTGTCTACAAAGAAAAAGATCTTGCATAAAATCAGTTATTTAAGACTTTGAAATATATTTTATCATAAAGACTGAATTTGAGATTTCTTTTTAGTTCATACTTGACTAGTATATATTTTACCATTCTTTCAACTATTATATATTATCTTTCTTTACTTTTATGCATTCAATATACTATTGTTATCTTTACATATTATAATTATGTTGCCCTATAGTTAAATTATAATTTTGTCTTTGATATTAATGATAACTCAGAGTATATCTTTTTGGTCTACTTCCACTTATGTTAATTAATGGCAGAGTTGGACTTTTTTCTAATATTTTATATCATTTTATAATTTAAATTGAAAATATATTCCTTGTTCCACTGCATAGGATGCTTTTTTACCAGTTTAAAAATGTTGTGTTCCTTTAAAATTTCTTCACATGATTGAAGTTTAACATTTTATTTATTTTTATGACCATTTTCTAGATTTACATGTAAAACTTGAATCCTTAAAATCTTATTGCTCATATATGAAAAATATTTGATAGTTGTTTTTCTAAATTTGATCAAAAAGCACTAAATCATACCATTAGAGCTTTAAAGTTCAGGAAAGTATTTGAAATTATAATATTAAAGAACCAATTTCAATTAGCTATGTTAAAAGAAAGACTGAATTATCATTCTCTGCATTCTTTCAGAAAAGTATTGTAATGTTGATTTCATATGACAAGATGGTCTGAGAATATACAGCCAAAAATATAGGGAAATAAACCTGTTCTGGAAGTTCAGATGGGTAATTAAACTAAATAAAGTTTTACATAAAATTATGCTACTCTTTAAATTTTGTGATATTAGTGGTATTTTCTCATTCTAAATATTTATTTTATGATACTTAAAATAAGCAATTTTAAGTTTGTAATTCTGTAGAAAGAAAGTTCCAATATTTAAAAACTTCAGCCCATTAAACTGGAGTCTCTCTTTGATATTCTCTTGTGCATTTGAGTGTATTTGATTACTGAAGTTGATTTCTGTATTCCTCTTATTTTGATTAAGTGCTTTGTGTCCTCCAGTTTGTTGTCTTTCTTTTGAATAGTTTGTGTCCTTTACATGTATGTGTGCTTCTATTCTATCCAATTAATACGGGTTTGGAAAGGTGGTATATCCATGCTATGTCTCTCAGATGACATGAGATAGTGCGGATAAGGTGAGCCAGTGCAGGGAGCTCCACATACCACAGAACCATTGTTGACCCTGCTACTTTGCTTTATGCCACAAGGCCACTCTTCAAGGGCTTCACATTTAAATTCATAGAAAAGAAAGTGTTGGAAAGACACAGTTGTTGACAGATGACCTTGGTTTGTGGGCAGAGGAATGATGCTCAGAATTTGCTGTTCCAACCTGATATTGTTTCATTCAATTTCTTACTCCCACTGAGACTTCTGTATAGTCTAGATGTTTTTTCCCAAACACCAATAGGTGGGTTATAACTGCAGATTTCTGGGTTAAAGAAACAAACAATGTTTGTTTCTGTGCAATGACAGGGAGAAGTGAAAGCATGGTTTCTTTGAACCATCCTGTGATGACTGTCTCTGGATTCATGCTGGCCCAGGAGGCATTGAATCCCCACAGCCCACTCTGCAACACATGGGCCATATCAGACCAGCCTTCTATATTCTCAGGGATGTCTCTGAGTTGTGTGTGTGTATCTGTGTATGTGTGGTTGCAAGTAATATATATACAAACTGTCTTCTGATTTCTGTAGTTTCGCTAGGGTAAATATCGGAAACTGATTGAACAGCCCAACTGGTTGAATGCTGTTCTGTACACCAGTTCTTTTTAGTAATTCTTTGCCAAGTATATTTTCCATTTTTTTATTTTGAACTTTCCTGTACCTCTATATTTAGCCTGTGTGTGTGTGTGTGTGTGTGTGTGTGTATATACATACATATATATATATATATATATAATTTGTTTTTTAAGTAGGCTACACACGTGGAGCCCAACACAGGGCTTGAACTACTCACGGTCTTGAGATCAAGACCTGAGCTGAGAACAAGAGTCAGATGCTTAACCGACTAAGCCACCTGATGCCCCTAATGTATGTATTTTCTATACACCACACATAGCCATATTCCATACATATTCCATAGAGCATACATAAATATGCCATTAAATTCAATAAAAATTTTTCTCAGATGTGACTTTTTGCATTTTGACAAGTCAGTCTAATCTGTATACTGATTTTATAGATTGCTTCTTTCCTTGGATATATTTCTATAATCTGTGATTTTTGTTTTTAATTTGTCAAACTTTCTCTTTGCACTGTAGTTGTTATTATTCTGACTTATAAAATGCTTGCTATTAAGGGATATTTTTCAATTAGTAAGAAAATGAACACGCAATGAGAGAGACGTTAGTAGCTGTAAGTCACTCAACCACATAGCCCTTAGTTAATTCATGTAAAATGAAGATTTGGAGCCAAGTCATACCAAAATTAATGTTTATTTCTAAAATTTCTTAGTGCTGTAAACAAAAGCAATAAATTGGAAACAAACTGGCATAGATGACAAAGTGAGGATGTTTGTGTAACAGGCATAGGGAATTTGAACTTGGATTTAGGTACAACTCTGACACTTAGTAACCATGTGACTTTTGCAAATTGTTTAATCTTTCTGATCCTTTAATCTTCAAATGTAAAATACTGATAGTAATACTCATGTAAAAGAGTTTTGTTTTTTTTTTTAACTGTCAGTGACATTTTAATGGAAGGAAATAAGATTGCAAATATTGGGAACATGATGGGAGTCGAATCCAGATATTTAGGAGAGATATTGTATAGGATTAAGCATGATAAGACTGTATATTGCAGAGAATGCCAGTTATTAGAAAATGTTCCTTTCTTTGATATTCATACTCAAAATTTCCAGCAGTCAAGTTATTGAAGGAAAAAAGTAGAAATCTCTACCCCTGTTCATGTTAAAGCTTTGGGTACCATAATTTGTGGATATTTTTTCAGTCTCGACATTGTTTTGATATTGATTTGTATATAATTGCATCACTTTCTAATCTCTAACAAGTTTTACTATTATAGCTCCTTTTATCACAACTCCACTTCTCATGCTCTCATTATAGCACATGTTAAACTTAGTTATCATAATGACATTATTTAACAATTTTAATATATTTTACAACTTTCTGATATGAGGTGGAATCTTAATTTACTGTCTTTTAGTTCAAAAATCAGTATCCTTGCAAATAATCAGTGTGACTAGGTTGTAAAACTGGCATCACATTCTTACAATCACTGTGTGGCTTTTTAGTTTCTCGTAATATGTTTTATATCTTGCCCTTTTAATTATATTATAGAAACACAAGTTACCATTTTTGGATTTGAAATGTGAAGTCTTGGTTGTGACAATTATTTTCACAATCTCCAAGAAAACCATATTTCAGTTCCTTTTCACATGAATTGGCTATCTTAGCTGTGAAGATATATTATGCACAGATTTTTTTTTATTTAGTTGTAAAACATCAGGCAAGCTATTATAAAGCTATCAGTTTAGATCATTCTGACTTAGTATATTAGCTCAATAAATACAGGGGTGGTGTGCTATTTTTCTGATGTTCTTAAGTTTCACTGAAGTTTTTTTCTGATCTAAACAAACTAGTTTCTCCTTGTTAACCTGAAGGACAAAGGGTTGCAAAGATTGAACTCAATTGGAAAAAAATTAAACTAACTTTAGTTTCAGCTAATATAATGTGGCATGGAGCTGGCATTTAATTCCCATTTGTTTACAAATACCAGACACTATGGAGCTTCTGAAACCTCAGGTGGAATTCCTCCTAGAGAAGGAAAATATATTAAAAGAAAAGTAAAAGTCTCTTTTATCTTTCTCATTTCTATACTCAAACTGTGATATCTAACTTATTTTATCTAATTCAAATTCTCTTTTAGAAAAGAAATTTGAAAGCAAATATTTATTTGATAAAATAAGTAACCTACAGAATTAGGGAAATCTAAATGGATAACATAGTATTGATCTATAATTATTAGATGAATTTGGAAATTACATTATTCATAGTTCTTTTAGTAAGAGGCTATCATTCCTTGAAACAAATGAGAAATCACTTGGGACTACAGGAGAGGTGGGATGAAACCCGAAAACTGACACCAGCAAATTCTCTCAGTTTTTCACAAGTGGAGCAGATTTGATGAACCACAGCAAAGAAGGAGGAAAGAAACTGCAGCCATCAATAAGGGTTCTATTGCTAATTCCGGTCTGTATCCCCACTACCTCCTGAAGTGAGTGTGTTGACCATGGAAGTTAAAGAGTTGCATACACTTTGCCAGGCAGAACATTTAACTTTTGGGTTGGAAAATGTCGTGAAGTCCTGCAACAATAAAGGAACAGAGGAACAATTCCAAAGGCACTGAAATGTTCCTGAGATTATCTCCCCATATTTTAACTTCAGTTTGTCTAGGACTAAGTCTAAAATTTTTTCATAACTCAATCATTTATAGATCATGGGATATAATCCCGATGTGTGAAGTTAAAAAAAATAAAAGTTTATCATGTTTATTGAAAGCAATAACACGTATTTGGTTTGTCATCAAATATAATATTATTTTTAGGCATTTAATTTTGTGGAGTGACTTTTCTTTTAATTTTTCAATATTTTCTCTCCTTTGTGCTTCTACTCAAGTATTGGTCTAACCTACATTGATTTTTTTTTTTTCCCATTGACACTCTAAAGGGCTATAGTAGTTTTGAAACCTCATGAGGGATTTTCAGAAAAACAAAATACATTACAAGCAAACTAATTCTTGATTTCATTTATGTAATCTTAACAAAATACATTGTGAAGAATACTTTTTTTTATTACCAAAACTTCCTGAACTATGATTCTAGGTATTGAAAATATACCAAATCACTAAATCCCATCCATTCTATAATGTAAGCATGTGAAAAAAACACATTTGATTCTGAACTCATGATCATGTAATAATTTTAACAACCTTCTTTTTATATTTGACAGAATTATTTCTTATATATATATGCTATGTTTTAAATTCAAAGTGTATTTAAAATTAAATTACTCTTAACAGTAAAAGTTTATTATAATCATTCTTATTTCCCACATTACAGATGAGGACACTGAATTTCCATCAGGGTACCCAATCTAATCCAGGCTACATTGCCAGTAGGAAGTAACAGGTGCTCCAAAACCTAACTCCATTTATTTTCTGGGGATAGTCTCCATTCCACTGACGTGGCCTCAGTACTCTCATTTTACTGTTCTGATTGTCTTCAAGCATTAACCTAGCATACTATTGAATCAGCAATGTGTAAGAGACTATTCAAAGAAGTAAACCCTACACCACGAAATTATTTCGTTTATGTAAGCATCCATAAAATTAATATCTTCTTATTTATAAGTTCCTTACTCCCTAATTCTTAAAAGCAGCTATTTGATACTAAATAGATGTATAATTGCAGAACATATGACCAGAGGAAGGAATCTACTTAATATTTGTTTTATAACTGACACAAACTGCTTTATCACTTTCAGCTGCAAATATAATCCTATCACTTCTATTATCCAAATAATTACTAGAGTTCTAGATGTTTTTTATCAGCAAGAAGCACAACATGTCCCTCCCACCCCATCTTAAGTGATCAGAGAACCAAAAGCATGAAGGTCAAGTCAAAGGTATTGGCCCATCTTTCTGACAACAGATATGAGGCAGGTGAATGATGACAGAGTGGTTTGCCCTCCAGAAGCTCTAATTTGGCTGCTGCTCCCCTGTGTCACTGTGGAACAGCCTTTCCAAAGAATCCTGGCACAACCTTCACAGCTCCATTTCATTTCATGTTTGCAACTTTGTACCATATTACAGTGTTAGAGCAATTTTACTTCACCTTCACATACTCAACCTATCCTCCAAGCAGGGCATTTTGCCAGGTAATTAAACCTGGAGATTCCAGGTTTGTCCCTCTATTGTGCCTGAGAGTGGAATAGCCACAAAATCTTAAGCCCTCGGTGTTATTTCAGATCATCAGCCCAGATGGTAGCTTCCTTTAGGGGAAATTTTCCGTTAGGACCTTCGATACATTTTCATGCCAGAAGATGAAACTTAGAAGAATCTCTAAACCTGCAAAAGGTTCTGATAAAACAAATTGTCAAAGAGAAACAGATCGTGAGTGTATTCAGTTTGTTTCAATAGAAACTCCCTAATGCATATATGAATACATCCTTTCATATACCAATACATATCAATAGGCAAGAGGAGTAGCATGACTTCCATCAAATCAGGAGTGATTCTGTTACGCAGGACGATAAATATCTACTGACTTTACGTTTGTGGAAATGAGACTTCATGCTGTGTACCTTGCCATAAAAACAAAAATGAACTCCAGTTACAAGATGCCTTGCTTGAGCAAACTGCACAGCAGGTTCTTTTACTGTGTTGTTAGTAATTCAATGCCCTCATCCCCCAACCCACTCAATTTAACAATTCTTGAAGAACAAAATCTCAGCCTGTGATAACAAACTGAAATCAAAATATGCTCAATAATGTAAGATTTTTATTGTATTTTATCATTTTGTTGTAAGTATTTTCACATTTGAAATAATTTTATGGAGGTGTCCTGTATACCCGCCATCTAAATTCTATCACTATTGCATTACATTTGATTTGTTATCCATTTATCCATATATCCATCTCTCCATCCATCCCTTTACCAAATACGTTTTTTCTGGTGCATTTCAAAATAAATTTCAGACATTTTTCTCTTTAGAGTATCAGAATGTATAATGTTAAATATATTTTAATATTTGCTCAGTTTTTCTTATGATAAAAATTGATATAAGCTGGAATACAGCAATTTTAATGCACATTCTCTGACTTTTTCCATACATCTGCTTAACACAACTCCCTAGCAATATATAAAATATCTTCATCACCAAAAAGTTGCTTCTTAGCTTTGTTTACTCAACCTTTGCCACATTCCAAGGTAAACACCGTTATGGTTATTTTCCACTATATATTCAATTATCCTGTTTATAAAAATAGAGTGACCATGCAGTATGTACACTTTTGAATAAGCTCCTTTCATTTAGTGTAATATTTTAAAACTTCTTCCATATTGTTCAATGTATGGACAGTTTATTCTCTTTTCATTGTTGAATAGAAATATATAACTGCATAAATATAATATAGCTTATTAATTCTCCTATGAATGGACACTGAGCTTGTTTCCAGTTCTTCATCATTATGAAAAGAGCTATGAACACTCTCATATGAGTTTTTATGACATTTGCTTTTATTTCTCTTGATTAAGTATATAGGATTAGAATTGCTGAGGCATAGGGTAGATTTATTTAGAAATTATCAGTTTTTTTTTTTCCCCAAAGTCATTCAGTATTTTGGAAACCCATGAGGGATATATGGGAATTCTGGCTGTTCTACCTATTTGCCATTACTTGTTGTTGTAAGTCTATTTAATTTTCGCCATTTTGGGTGGATGTGAAGTTTATTGTGGTTTTAATTTGCATTTTTTTACTGTGTAATGATGTTGAACTGTTGACACTTTTTCACACAGTTATTGGCCATTTTATATCTTACTTGTGAAATGTCTGTTCAAAGCTTTTGCTCATTTTTATTATCGGATTGTCTTTTTTATTAAGTTGTAGGAGGTTTTCATCATATACCGTGATACGTGGATGCAAGTGCTTGGTTAAAGATATATTTTTATGAATATGTTCATGCAGACTATGGCTTCTTTATTTTCTTAATGTTTCCATGATATGAATATAAATTTTTATTTTGATAAGTCTAACTTATCATATTTTTCATTAGAATTACTTTTTTCTGTAACTTGTCTAAGAAGAACCCCTTTAAATCAAGAAAATATGTTTTCCTCTACAAGTTTTATGGTTTTAAGTTTTATATATAGGCCTATGTTCCATCTAATTTGAAATGTTTTCATAGAATGTGAGATATGCATTAAGTTTACTATTATTTTCATATACATATTCAATAAGTCCAGCACCATTTGTTGAAAAGACATTTCTTTCCACACCAGCTTGCTTGGGAGCCCAAGCTGAAAATTAAATGGTCGTGTAAATATGAGCCTATTTCTGGGCTCTCTCTTTTGTTCTATTAAAGTGGACATTGATTGTTATGCTGGAACAATATTTTCTTGACTACTGTAGCTTTATAGTAAGGCTTGAAAACAGCTATTCAAAATTTTTAAGGTTTGTTTTACATGATTGCTTTGAATATTCTTTAAGTCTTTTTCTTTTTCCTACACATTTTAGAGTCATATTGTCAATTGCTACCAAAAAGAAACAAACAAAACTTGTTGAGCTTTTGATTTGACATTGACTGAATCTATACATCAGTTTAAGAGGAGTTAGCATCTTAATATTGACTCTTGCAATCTATGGCAATAGGTTTTCTTATATTTACTCATTTATTTATGTCTTCAGTAAGTGTAGAGGTGTTAACACATATTTTGTTAAGTTTATTTCTGAGTTATTTATGCTTTTGATACTCATACAAATAGAATTTTTGAAATTTTTCCTCATAGTATATAAAAATACAAATGCTTTCTTTATATTAATCTTATATCCTGAGACTTTTTACTGAATTCACTGATTATTCCTGGTAATTATATTATAGATTCCTGCTGATTTTATGTACAAACACCGTGCCATGTGCAAATAAATTTACTTCTTCCTCTTATCTTTGTGCCATTATTTCTATTCTTTGCTTTTTGCAATGGCTGAGACCTCTGGAGAAGTGGTAAGAATGGACATTTTTTCCTGTTCCTAACTTAAGAGAAAGTATTCAAATCTTCAATATTAAGTTAGATGTTAGCCCTAAGTTTTTCATAAACTGTCCTTTATTGGGTTGAGGACGTTTCCTTCTATTACTACATTGTTACAGTTTTAATTCTGAAGGAGTGTCAAATTTTATAAAATGCTTTTTTTCATTTATTAAAATTTAATTTGTACTTTATCTTCTTTATTCTGTTAATATGGCAAACTACATTAATTGATTTTAGGAAATTAAATCGATCTTGTATTCCTGTGACAAAACCTATTAGCTATGACACATTATCCTTTTTATATATTATTGGATTGGGTTTTCTAAAATATTATAAATTAATTTTACTTATAAGTTCATGGGGGAATATTAGTCATTAGTATTACTTCATTTTAATATATTTCTGTGGGTTTGGAAATGTTTTCTCCTCCTCTATATTGTGAAAAAGTTTATGTATGATTGGTAATATTTTTCCTTAAATGTTTGAAAGACTTTACCAGTGATACCATCCAGTCCTGGAGTTCTCTTACTTGAAGGCTTTATGACAACAGATTCTGTTTATTTCCTAGACATGTCATTTTGGGTAAGTTGTATTTTTCAAAAAAGTTGCTCATTTGATCTAAGGTGTTGAAGTTGTTGGCAGAAAATTATTCATAATAGTCTCTGATACTGTTTATGCCTGTACCACTTGTAATGATAACCATCCTTTCATTTCTGATATTGGTAATTTGTGTTCTTACACTTTTTTTTTTTTTTGTTTAATCTAGTTAGTGGTTTATAAATCGTGTTGATCTTTACAACCAAGCAATTTCTCTCTGCTAAATTATTCTATTAGTTGTCTGTTTTCTATTTTATTAGTTTCTACCCTGATCTTCATTATTTCCTTGTAGTCACTTAGGATTTATTTTGTTGTTAATGTTAGGGTAGTGTTGTGTAAATATCAAAATAGATGGTTAATTGTGTTATTCCAATCATCCATATCTTACCAATTTTTCTTTAGATGTTCTATATATCAATCATTGTTTTTGTGGAATATGTCATTTATTTCTAGTTCTTTGAATATTGGAGTAATAAGAGTATATATTAGAAATTGTGAATATGATGTTCTCCAAATTGTTGATTTTTTTTTGTTTTTTATGTTTTAGTAGGCTTTTAATTTTGTCATACTCAAAATGCAAATTCTGTCTCTTAGATAACTAATAAATCCCAGATTTTTTTTCTTTTTGTCTAATCTGAAGCCTGTCTCTATCGCCATGGTTCACAGGTAAATCAAAGATTCAACAGAGTTTACATACAGAAATTGGGGCTTCTTCACTTTGGCTCTCCATTGTCTCAGATTCATGCTTTATTTTATTTTATTTTATTTTATTTTCATCCTTTATTTTATAACTGCTGTGGTTTCCCAAACTTGGTCTTCTTTTTTTTTTTTTTTTTTTTTTTCAGGCTGAAAATACTGCTCTTTCTATTGTCGTTTTAACCATCATTTTTGTGCCACAGACATCTTCTTTAAAGCTTAAAGCCAATAAACGAAAGTGAGGCTACCCTGAGCCATTTCCTTCTTTCTGTATTTGATTATTTTCCTTAATCTTCTCTATGATCACTCTCTAGTTACCTGTGTATTTTGTTCAGCATAATCTGTGTGAGCATAGGTCTAGTAGGAGCTCACTTAGCCAAACTAAAAGTGGACCCCCTCCAAATTTTACTAATGCAAAAAGACACAAGTGTAACTTATTTTACTGATAGTCTAATTGCTTACAGTAGTTTAGTTATGTTTAGAGCAAGACAAAATATACATGGGAAACTGATTCTTAATGAAAACTGACAGTCAACCATTTCAGGTAGCCAAAAAAACAAAAACAAACAGGTTATATTGTTTGACTAATTATTTTATATGTAGTTCAATTGGTATTTTCTATTCATTCTGTACTAACTTTTTTTTTTTTAACTATGTTATATAGATATATCCAGAACTAGAATTGACAGACTGCGGTCTTCGGGTTAAATCTAGCTCACCGCTTATTTTTATAAGTGAAGTTTGATTTGAACACAGCTGTACTTACTCATGTATGTATTGTCTAAGGGTGACATCTACTTATATTAGTATAGTTGAGTAGCTGCGACAGAGACCACAGAGCCTGCATAATCTAAACTATATACTCTCTATAGAAAGTCAAAAATATTTGCGATTTATAGATTTGGTAAACACAATCTAGAATACACTATACACTTCTTAAGGTGATTTTTTGATAACTTGAAGAGTCCAGACCATGCACAAATTGTTGCAGTTTGTATACTGATGGCAAACAATGTTTCTTTCTAGTTAGAAATCCACCCTGTAAAACTTCAGCTTTACCAGTTGTTCCACCAGCCTTTGGATTCTAAATCATAAGACTGCCTTATCATAATTATTATTTTATTATGCTGTAATAATTTCCAATTTTTATAAATTAAGATTAATAATACCTTCAGCTATCATAATATTATCTATATGTTAGGATGTCCAAATGTAATTTCAAAGAAGTTATCTATTTTCTTTATAGTATAGAACTTATCTGTAAAGCATAGAAAAGGCTCTTTTTTCATTAGTCCTCTATGTCTTTGGTTTTAGCATGTCTTCTACTTGGTAGTATTTCAATATTGTACATTTAAACATACATTAGTTATAGGTATAAGGAATCCAATAATGACTCATTTCTGATAATGATTAAGTCAATTTATATTAATGTATTTCTCAGAACAAGTTTCTTTTATGGTTTTCATTAGTCATTGATTATATAGACATTCTTCAATATGTTTCCTCTTTCTGGTTTTTGCTGGTGGCTTTTGCATTGACATAAATTGGAGATTTAAACAGTACACAGAAAAATAAACAAAAGGAAAAAAATTACTTTAATTGTTCATTATTGAGAACAATTGCAGTGAATTTTTTTAGGTCAATCAAGAAAAAGAAAAAAATTAATTAAAAAATGCATATTCTTCATAAGAAATCTTAAAGATCTGTATTCTCTTGAAGCTCACGCTTTTAAAGAAATATGCTGATTGTGGTGTATGTCATAAACTTGACACAAATAGTTTTTTTCTTTTAGACTTTTACTGAATTTGTCTATCTTCATTGGGCAAGACATAAGGGGAAAAGAACATCTGTTTGCCTGATACTACTATTATTCATATTTTATCCCACTTTTAACCTCTAATCTTAAGACTCATGTGAATATTAGCATTTGTAAAGGTACATTGCTGCATATCTATTTCTTCCAACCAATTTTCTTTTATGAAAAGCATTAAATTACCTTTTACAGGGTCAGCCTAAAAAAAAAAAAAATCACAGGATATAATAAATCCTTTTAATCTTCCTATGTCCACATTTGGCCTTAATCTCCTTGTTCATTTTTGGACACAAATATCCAGAATAAAATTTTACTTTCCTCAGAGTGGAGAAACACATTCTGCGACTTTCATGTTTAACAACTCAACAACCTTTGCTCAAGATTAAATACTTCATTGTGTCTACAGACAGTTGCATATTTATTACTCCCATGGCAGTGGTATTTGAAATAAATGGAATTGAATGACTCTGTGAAATGGTTTCTGAAATCTATATATTGTGAGTTGCTCTATCTCAAAGGAAAAGAAAATATTTTTGATCCCCAGAATGAGAAGAACAGTCCACATGAGACACACCACGACTACGAAAGTGAAGGACATTTTAATACTGGCCATTTTGCCTTAGTTCCTTTTTGTTATTGGTTGGAACTCTTAGAATTACAGAACTAGTTCTTCATATTTTTATCCTTTTGTTTAAATGGAAAAAATCTATTTCTCTGCATTTTATCCGTTAGCCTTTTACAACAGCATTTAAGTCTACTAGTTATCTTTGTCATATGACTATTTATCAAAATAACTTTGGGCATTAAACATATATACAATAGCACATATGTATATATGTTTAATAATAGTAATTATGTATATATATATTTTATGTTTGGGGTGGTTTTGGACTTACCGTATTATTAATTTCAAACTTCATTCCCACCATACTGAGCTCCGTACTTGTCTGAGATAAGTCCCAGGATATAACCATACCTGAGCCTTTTCTCTTACTCTTCCTTCTACCTAGAATTTTTTCAGCAAAATACATGTGCATGATTTCTTCCTCTTCCTGAATCTCTCTGCTAAGAATTCCCTCATTGAAAAGGTCACCAGGTACTCATATCCTCTTTCCCAATTGCCCATTTTCATTATATTTTTATAGTCTAATTATCTGTACACATCTTCATGTGCTTGTTCATTGTCTTTTCTCACTAGAATGTTAGCTCCATGATAGGAAAGAGTACATCATATAAATGCATATATTATTTATACATATATAAGTATATTATAATTTTATATATATATATATAAATATATATATATAATTTAAAAAGAAAAAAATGCATATCCAGACATACAACCATATGTGGAACAAAGTAAGTGGATTTCTTGAATGTCAAATAAATATTGTTTGGTGAATTATGAAACTAAATTAAACACATGAAATCATTTATATATTTTACTAAATTCATATTTTAAAAGGTAACTGATAATTATTAGAGAAAAACTTAAAATTCTTCAACATAAAATGGTTGTCTTTAAAAAATAACTTTTTATGAAATTCTTCAAAAATGAGTCATTGTCAAACTTATAGTAACTGCTTTATCAGCTAGCAACCTGTGGGTCTCAACACAACTTATCAACACAGTGACTTAATATTCAATATAATATTGAGCTTGCAAAAAAAGTGAAATAAAGTCACGGTTTAATAAAAAAAGACAGTGAAGTATGTAAATATACTTAAATGAATAGGTAAATTATATATAAAGTAAAAAAAAATCAATGTTTTATTTCTTAAAAGGATAAATTGCAGTTATCTGTGAATTTTGTTGATATAAAGAGTCCAATTGCTTAACAATGGGAAACCAGTAACTGTATCGTTTTGCTAACCAGTGAAATTTTTAAGGTAAACAGATGTTTAGAGTAGTTCTTAACTGCCTAACTTTTGCTAATTCATCAAATGCAGACTTTTTTCCCCAGTAGACAATATATACTTCCTTTGGGCTATTTCCGCACCTAACCATTAGATCATAACATAACTTAGCATAACATAACCAGGTCCAGGTTAAGTCTGATAAAGACAGAAATATGCTATATTTTAAAAGGAGCTTCAGGAACCACCTAATATGTAAATGAAGATTTGGAAGAGTGTGGATGGGATTAGATTTGGGAGGTGCCTGACCAAAGGACAGAGTACATAGTTGGATAAAATAGTTTTATTGATTTGGGATTATTCTCTAGGGATACAGGATTTAACAACCTGTCATGATGCCAGGGGATGGTGTGAACATACTTTCAGGATGCTTCCAAGAAGCACAGAAAATAATGGTCTGCACTGAGTTAAAAATGCCAGAATTTGCTTGGCAGACAGATATAAAAAGATTAAAAGACTCCAAGATATAGTTATGCCAAGATGGAGATTTATTACAGCTGGAAAAACCAGCCAGAGGACTATGCTCCACAAGAAGACATGGAAGATACATCATTGACTAGACCAATGAGAAATCTGTTGGTGAGATTCACTAAGAAGCTCATGAGTTACTTCCCTCTAGGCCAGAGCTAGCAGTAGATGTCTTTACAAGACTGGGCTCATTGATAATAATAGGAATGATAGCATTCTAAAACTATATTGGCTAAGTGGCAGCACTTCCCTATTAAAAGACATGAGCACAGGCTTGTTATAAATAGTAGCAAGATCAGACAGAGACCAGGTGGGCTGACTGCTAGACAGTTAGGAAAATGAAGAATAGAACATGATATTTCAAGGGGCAAAATAGATTATCAGCCTATACAAGTACTACTTAATCTATGGTTCAAAATAGATAAAGGATGAATGATTAGGAGGATGAAGATTGTCACCCAAATAAGAAGTCATTGTTCCTTGCTCAGTTTCTAGTCTTAAGAAAGTTTTCAGACCACGAATGTGTTGGATGAAAGAGAGAACCAGGTCCCCAGGAAGCAAAATTCTCTATATAACACTATGGGAAGTGACCGTGGTAATTATTTGCCCAGGCCTTCTCCAGAGGACCTGTGACCATATAAATGAGTATTTGTATAGTGGGAAAGAAGATAACTCAAACATTTCAGGGGCTCTTAACCACAGAGCCTTATTTAACATTGATACTTCCAAGACCGGAAGAGTCATCATGGTTTCATAGTAGAGGAATGGTATATGCAGCCAGAAATAATTAGAGTTTTTAGTTCCATGCTGATTATTTGTACAGTCCCTGACTATATAATGGGAAACACATACTTGGTGGCCATTGGCACGAAATGCATGTTGATTTCCTGGTCCACGAGATAAAAAATATTAGGGAAGACCATGTGGAAGTCTATGGAGTTGTCTCTCTAAACTTCTGCCAGCCAAGATGGTAAATCAAAACAATATCATATCCTGGGTGTTATGACAAAAATCAGTGCCATCCTTAGAGATCTAAGGAACACAGATGTGATGATCTTCATCATATATCTATTTAATGTACCAGTTTGATCCATATAAAAACCAGGTGATGGTTTATGCAAAAACCAGGCAGATCCTATTATAGTGAACTACTGTAAAAATCCATAAAACAGTAGCCCCAGTGAAGGTTCTGTGCCAGATAAAGAACCTTTGCAAAAGCAGATCAGAATGTCTATGAGTACATTATGCAACCATTGATTAAGTGAAAGTATCATTTTCAGAAACAGTTCAAATTTACTTTGACTAGACAACATTATGCAGTCTTTCCCCCAGACTGTTAATTCTCCTGATCTCTGTCATAACATATATCTCTTGAAACTGCTCAACATTTTAAGAAATCTCTTATTGCTCCATTATATGGATGACCCAATGTTATTGGAGTGCGTGAACAAGAAATATTATGGATATTGGAGGTTTTGGTAAGAATGGTAGCAGTACAAAGAGAATTTTATAAACCCTACAAAAATTCAGAGGTCTGCAACATAATAAACTACTTCTGAGGCCTACAAGCATGTCCTCTTTAAAATAAAGGGATTGTTACTGCATCTGGTACTTCCCACCACAAAGAAGAAAGCATAACGTCCTTGGGTTCTGGCCAGCAAAGGCCATACTTGCTATAGCTATGAACTATATACTAAGTGATACAAAAGGCTATTAGTTTGGGGATCACACAAAGAAAAACTCTGTTCTACAAGCAGCATTGTCTCTTGTGCCATATGGCCCAGCAGAACCTCTGAGATTAAAACCATGAGTGATGGGGAAAGTCCCTGTGTGGAGTTCCTTACAAGCCCAGTGAGAAAATGTAAAACAGACTCCTCCTGATATCATAACAAGCTATGCTATCTTTGGTGCCAGATTTTATACCTTATGAAAAAGATCTTAGTGTGTTTCTAAGTCCTGGGAAGTGACTACTAATGAGATTTAAAGTGATCACGTAGTCAAAGGGCTTGCTATGAACTAGATTCTTTTATAAAGTGGGGGAAGACCAGCAGTAATCCATCTAGTAACCTGGAATGTGTATATACCAGATCAATTTTGTGCTATAAGATCAAGTACAAGCAAGTTCAGGTGGTATAAGTAAGCTGCATAAATAGTTTTCCCAGAACCTCATGTCATCCACCATTGTTTTAACCCAGGCATTTCTTCAACTGATAGCAATGTCTGTATGGGGGATATCTTATAACCTAATGGCAGTAGAAAGAAATGCCTGAGATTGGTTTACAGATGGATCTATAGTTGAAAATAGATGATGATACGTTACAGTCACATTCAGGAGTGACTTTAAAAGACAAAGGTGAGGGAAAATTCTCTTACTGGGCAGAGCTTTGGCTAGTACAAGCCATTACCCATTGAGTTCCCCAAGGTTATGGATTTGTAAGAAAATGATGAATGGCTCCTTGGTTGGTCCCGGGCCAAGAAGGAGAGAGCCTGACTTCTTCCTCTGCAGATCTTACTTCCTTTTCTTTCTTTCCACAAAAGTTGATCCATAGAGAAATCCCTAATAAAATCCTACACACATATCTATCTCAAAGCCTGCTCTTTAGGGAATCCAGCCTGCCACAAAATCTCTGGTCTGTCTGTGGGTGCCTTGAAATCCAACTGCCAATACAGTGTATTGCCAGCTGCAAACTAAGATTAAAACAAAGCAAAACAAAACAAAACAAAAAGCCAAAACACACACACACACACACACACACACACACACGCATACAACACAGCTTCTTCTCCTCCTCCTCCTCCTCCTCCTCCTCCTCCTCCTCCTC